>NC_058082.1:298335249-298527810 GCF_014858855.1 Bufo gargarizans | reverse complement strand
GCATGATTGACTCAGCGCGAGTATGCGAGCGCGTGGACCCAGATGCGGAAACTGAAGTCGCTGGAGACACCGGAGACAACACTGCCGCGGCGTCTTGTCACTCGCCTGGCCACTCTGTCCCCGGGACTCTGACGGTCCTCCCCTCCGATGTCCACGCGATATGCATCTCCGCACTGGCTCGCAAAGGGGTCAGCGCTGGTGCATCAGAGACACGCATAACCTGTCCCGCAACTCCACCGAGGACCCTCTTGGTTCCCCTGGAGTGCAAAGCAGGTGAGGATCTTACATTACCCACCCCCCCCCTCGAGGAGGCGGCTCTGAAGACTCCAAGCAAGCTTTCCCCGGATTATCCCGGTGAAAGGCTGCCACCAACTCATCCGCATGCACCTGGCGAGCAGGTATCCAACATCTCTCCTCTGGACCAAAACCCTTCCAGTCCACCAAGTATTGAAGAGACCTTTGGACAAAACGAGAGTCCAAAATTTCTGTTCACTTCGAACTCCGGTACCCCTTGGACCTCCAGCGGGGATGGGGTCTGAATGAAGGGAGCGGAGTCGGCTGCCGATTTGAGAAGTGAAACATGAAAGGTGTTCACTCCTCGGATCGACGGTGGAAGAGCAACCTTGTACGTAACTCGGTTGATCTTTGTGTCACCGGGTATGGGCCAATGAATCGAGGACCCAACTTGGAAGATGGCTGACGCAGCGGAATGTTCCGGGTGGAGACCCACAGCAAATTTCTTCTGTGCGCCACCGCACTGCGGAGATTCCGCTGGCCGACGACCAAATGGGACGCCTATCCTTGAACCACTGATCCACCACCGGTGAGTCAGTGGAGGGTCCGGCCAAAGAAGAGAGTCTTGGATCCCTGCCCCCCACACACCTGAACGGAGACATCTTAGTGGAAGCATGCTCAGAGTTATTATAAGCCACCTCCGCAAAGGGTAGATACGCTGCCCATTCCTCCTGGCAGTCTGACACGAAGCACCGGAGATATTGCTCCAGGGTCTGGTTAGTCCTTTCCGTCTGACCGTTGGTCTCTGGGTGAAAACCAGAAGAAAAAGACAAATTAATACCCAATCGGGAGCAGAAAGAACGCCAGAAGCGGGAGATGAATTGCACTCCTCTGTCTGAAACAATGTCATCCGGCGCTCCATGTAATCGAAAGACATGATTCAAGAACAGATCTGCCAATTCTCTGGCCGAGGGCAATCCAGGGAGTGGGATAAAATGGGCCATTTTACTAAAACGGTCCCCACTACCCAGATACCGTACTTCCAGAGGACCTTGGCAAATCTGTGATGAAATCCATGGAAATGTGAGTCCATGGAGCCTGGGGAATAGGCAGTGGGAGTAAAGTCCCAGAAGGGGCAGACCGGGACGGTTTACATCTGGCGCAAACAGTACATGCCTGGATATAGGCCTTAACATCCACGGACATGTTTGGCCACCCCACGTGACGTTTAACAAGGGCAAGTGTTTTTTTAACACCCAAATGCCCGGCAGACTTTGAGTCATGAAGCTGTCGGATGACCTCCAATCGAAGGTTAATGGGTACGAACCATCGACCCTCGGGTTTGTCAGGTGGACTCTCTGCCTGTGAGGGCTCAAGAAGAGAGGACAAGTCCTCCATTACTTCTGCGGCCCCCAGGGCAGCAAGAAACATTTAGTTGGGAGAATGGTTTCTGGGCTCAGAGTCCAGGACGAAGCAGCCTCAGGGAAGCAGCGGGACAGGGCATCTGCCTTCACGTTTTTGGAAACCTGGTTTATAAGTGAGGCGGAATTGAAGCGGGTGAAAAACAATGCCCACCTGGCTTGTCGGGAGTTGAGTCTTTTGGCACTCTCTAGATACTCCAAATTTTTGTGGTCAGTGTAAACAGTGCTGGATGTTCTGCACCCTCTAGCCAATGTCTCCACTCTTGAAAAGCCAATCTTACTCCCAGAAGCTCTCTATTGCCGATATCATAATTACACTCGGCTGGAGAGAGCTTCCGAGAGAAGAAGGCACAGGGATGTAACCTCTCGGGGTCCCCAGAATACTGTGAGAGAACTGCCCCTACACCGACCTCTGAGGCATCGACCTCGAGAACAAAAGGTCTGGAGGTGTCTGGATGAGTAAGAATTGGTGCCGTGCAAAAGGCCTGTTTCAGCGTCTCAAAGGCTCTGACTGCCTCTCTCGTCCACTTAGAAGGATTAGCTCCCTTCTTAGTGAGGTTGGTGAGAGGTACTACTATCGCAGAAAAATTCTTAATAAACTTGCGGTAGAAGTTGGCAAAGCCTAAGAAACGCTGCAACCCCTTAAGATCCTTAGGTTGAGGCCAATCCAAGACAGCAGAAAGTTTGGATGGGTCCATAGCCAATCCCTTTTCTGAGATAATGTACCCCAGGAAAGGCAACTCCTTCACCTCAAACAGACCACTTCTCAAGTTTGGCATAGAGGCGGTTCTCCCTCAGCTTCTGGAAAACCTGACACACGTGTCTCCGATGAGAGACCAGATCCGAAGAGTAGATTAGTATGTCATCTAAATAAACAACAACACATCTATCCAAGAAATCTCTGAGAACATCGTTGATGAACTCCTGGAAGACCGCGGGAGCATTACAGAGACCGAAAGGCATCACGAGATACTCGTATGCCCGTCTCTGGTATTAAATGCGGTCTTCCATTCGTCACCCTCTCTAATGCGAACTAAATTATAAGCACCCCTTAAATCGAGTTTGGTGAAGACTCGGGCCCTGCCACCTGAGAAAACAGATCATCAATCAGAGGCAGTGGATACCGATTCTTCACCGTAATCCGATTAAGGGCACGATAATCGATGCAAGGTCCTCAAGCCTCCATCCTTCTTCTCCACAAAGAAGAATCCAGCTCCAGCAGGGGAAGTGGATGGACGAATGAAATTCTTCTCAAGGTTCTCTTTAATATACTCCCGCTGAGCCTGAACCTCAGGCCCAGTGAGATTATAAAGATGCCCTCGTGGTGGCATGGTGCCTGGCAACAGGTCTATAGGACAATCATATGACCTGTGGGGGGTTAATACATCAGCCCTCTGAGGACTGAACACATCTCGGAAATTATGATACTGCTGTGGTAAAGTACTTAATACTTCCATGGAGGCTAGTGACAGGTCGGGACGAATGCACTTAGTAAGGCATTCCGTACTCCACTGACAGATAAGACCCGAGCGCCAGTCCACTACTGGATTATGGAGCCTTAACCAAGGGAGACCCAAATCACGGGAGTGGATGGCATGTCAAGGACAAAAAGGCTTAAGGTCTCCCGATGATCAGCCCCCACCGTTACCTGTATTCCCGGAGTCATCCACACTGCACGACCATCTTGAAGAGGGGAACCATCAATCGCGGTCACTGACATGGTGGTTTTCGGCTGGATCAACGGGATGCCAAGTCGACGAACCAAGGTTGAGTCCACAAAATTCCCAGCGGCCCCAGAATCGATTAGTGCTGAAAACTCATGGACCTTGTCTTGCCACCGTAAGGATATGGATACCATCACCCGGCTTGGAGGAGGGATAATAGCACCTAGGGGGTTCTCCTCTATGCCCCCTAGGTTCATTCGTTTCCCGCCGGCAGGAGGGGACAGGTTTTAACGAGGTGTCCAGACTTTCCGCAAAATAGGCACAGGCCTTTCTGTTGGCGACGAGCTCGTTCTGCCTGTGTGAGATGGGAGGATCCAACCTCCATTGGCTCTTCGGCCGATTTTAGAGGCCCTGGATGTGGTCGAGAGGATGAAAACCGAGACGACCGTTCCACTCGCCTCTCACGGATTCGCCTGTCGGCATCGATTGCCTGAGAGATAGCCATTTCCAACGAGAAGGGGGTAGGCAAGGCCAAAAGAAGATCCCGGACCGCATCCGAAAGTCCCAAACGGAAGCGATGGCGTAGGGCTGCGTCGCCCCAGGTGGTGAAAGCTGCCCATCGCCTGAATTCTGCAGCGTATTCTTCAGCTGGGCGGCGGCCTTGTTGAATATGCTCAAGATTGGTCTCTGCAGGTGCGAGTACGATCCGGGTCATCGTAAATCACAGCCATAGCCTCGAAGAAGGCATCCACTGACGAAAAAGCTGTATGGTCTTGAGGCAAGTTAAATGCCCAACGTTGGGGGTCTCCACGTAGCAGTGACATTACAATCCCAATTTCTCTGCCTGAGAGTGCCAGAAGCCATCGGTCGTAACTGGAAATAAAGGAGACAGGAGTCCCTGAAGTTTAAGAACTCCTGTCGCTCTCCTGTGAAGGGGTCAGGCAGAGGGATCTTAGGTTCTGTTTGATAGCCTTGCGATAGTGACGGGTAGTGCTGAGGCTCCCTGGATAAGCTGCTGAACCTCCTCCATCACAGTTGTCAGTTGCTCTTGGATTTGCGCTGCAGCGGCTGCTGGTATATTTGGGCGTCGTTGGAACAGCAGGTTAACGGCTCCCGTTAATTCATTCAGCTGCTGCTGGATCTTGTCCATGGCAACTGTTAGTTGGGCCCACTGTTCTGTAATGCAAGGCACCAACAAACAGACCAGTGATGAAAGCAAAAAGGTGTTTATTCACCAGAAACATAAACGTCCAGGACACTTGCTGGTAACAAGGAATAATAACAAAAAAACCAGGCAAGGAGATTCCAGGAATAGTCCCAACCAGTGCTGAATGATGCTGTGCACTTGGCAGCCGAGTCACTCCAGATCTTGGGTCCGCTGTAAAGGACAAAGTTCCTGGCAGTCTTCAGTCACTAGGAGTTGTGACCTATACCTGGTTGAGGGAAAATAACAGTGGGCACTGATCACCCTGAGAGACCTCCTTTTAAATGCCTGCTGACCAATCCCAGGGTGCCAAGTGTCCACTACCATAGGTGAACAAATTGCCCTGCACCTGAGTACAAGGCCTAAGGCAATCACAAGTTGATTAACCCATGGCTGGCTCCCTAATCCACTTTGCTCTTGTGAGTCAGTATAATATGCGCCACTGGTCGACGAAGTGCATAAGAAGCGCGTACTCGCGACCGTGTATCCCTTTGCGAACCTGCCCTCGTGTGTACGCACGGACGCATGATTGACTCAGCGCGAGTATGCGAGCGCGTGGACCCAGATGCGGAAACGGAAGTCGCAGGAGACACCGGAGACAACCCTGGCCGCGGCGTCTTGTCACTCGCCTGGCCACTCTGTCCCCGGGACTCCGACGGTCCTCCCCTCCGATGTCCACGCGAACGCATCTCCGCACTGGCTCGCAAAGGGGTCAGCGCTGGTGCATCAGAGACACGCATAACCTGTCCCGCAACTCCACGAGGACCCCTCTTGGTTCCCCTGGAGTGCAAAGCAGGTGAGGATCTTACACCATCACAGTTGAGAGAAAAATAACAACCGTATGGTTTTTAGAAAATAGCAATATTGGTGCCCTCCAGAGGCTGTTCGAAAGCAACTTAGCGCTTATCCTATACATCAAAATCTGCACTGCAAATGCCAAAAGTTGGTCTTTATCTTTTGAACCCTGCAGTGTACACAAACTGTTTATTTTCACATTTATTACATTTCTGTACCCAGTAGAACCGCCTGAAAATTTAAAGGATATAGTGTGTATTAGGTGGCACACACTGAGCAAAACATATTGGGCACTGAAACGCCATATCTGTGGAAAACATGCAGTTCTTATTTTACACCATCCGAAAACCATTCTAGCAACATCCACACTCCCAAAGCTAAATGATGCTCCTTCCCTTCTGAACCCTTCTGTGTGCCCATACAGTAGCTTATATCCACATTTATGGCATTATCGTACCCAGTAGAAACTGGCAGTCAATTCAAGAAGTGTGGTGTGAGTCTTAGACAGGACCAACTGGGCACAGCTTATTGGACACTGAAATGCCATTTCTGTAGAAAATTAGCATATTTCATTTTGCACTGACAGCTGCACATTAATTTCTGCAAAATACCTGCGGTATCAAAATACTCACTTCACCCTCTTATACATTAAGGGGAGGAGTTTCAAAACTGGGGTAACTTCTCAGGGGTTCCATTTATCATTCACACCAGCACCTCTACAGTTGTCAGCACAAACTGTGTAAATCACTACTTTGGGCCTCAAAATGCACATGGTGCACTTTACTATTGAACCCTCTCATATGTTCAGGCAAAAAATAGGACCACATCTAGGCAGTTTCTAAAACTTGGTAGCACAGCACAGTGGCGTGGCGTGGCATAGCGTGCGGGGGGGGGGGGGGGGGCAGTTGACCTTGGCGCAAAATTTTTAGGTGGTGGGGGGGGGGGGAGGTGGCAGGGCACAGAGAGATGAGCGCTTCCATTGTGGAAGCGCTCATCCCCATAGTCATCTGTATCGCCGTCCTCAGGACAGCGATACAGATACAGTAGATGTCCTGCAGTGGGGTAGGGGAGGGAGAGGCGTCTCCCTTTGCAGCCAGCCAGAACCGCAGGGGCAACACATGAGGTGCACGGTGGGCCGATGAGGGGCCAAATATCAACACAGTTCATCAGTTTACTCACAGTTAGCAGAAAGCCTCCCTGGGCTGGCAGCACAGTGTTGAGGAAGACAGCACAAAATCCTCCGGGGCACGCTCTGTGGTAGGGAAGCACCAGCCTAGATGGAGGTTTAGGTGCCCTTGGTGGCAGTGGTGTTTAGGGTGCTTGTGGTGGCTGGGTCCCTTGGTGGTATTTGTCGTGACACCAGTACCGTTAATGGTGGTACAACCAATGGTAAGAATGAAGTAGACAGTGGTAGGATACACAACTCACAACTTTTACTGATGTTGGTTCCAGTTGCAGCATATACATCCAGACAGAATACAGTCTTTTGCAATTTAGAGGAATTCTGTTGATCCACTGTTAATAGGTTTGGCTGGGTTTAGCTTAGCTTGAAGGTTCTGTAGAAGTATTTCTGATAGGTGACTTTGCTTCAGATTCCTAGTAAACCAGAGTTATTTGGTGGGGCTGCCTGTGGCTGAAGTATCCTTCACCTGAACTCCCAAAGGTCTTTTATGCCTGGTTTGTGGCTTTCATCCTTTGGATTTTAGCGTTTCCTTTCTTTTGTCCCTTCCTGGACTAGACTTTTTGCTGAGCAGAAGTGCTAGATCTGCACTCTCTCCAAACTAACAACCAACTGACTCCTTTTTCCTTCTCACTACTACAATCCCCCTACACTAGGCCTGACCTAAGTATATATATATATATATATGACCTACGTGCTGTCCCCATCTAGTGGTGGGATGTATAAATTACACCAGACCAGCCTATGAACACTGCACCTTCCCCGTTCCTCTGATAGGCTGCAGGCCTAGTGCCTGCAGCCTATCAGATGCCAGTGCAGGCAGCGCAATGACATTATCGCGCCGCTTGAGATGTACAGCGCGGGACACAGGCTGGAAGAGGCATGCATCGCAGTAGAGGTAATTATAAGTGTTTATTTTTTTATATGGTACAATACTGGCACATGATTGGGGGGCAATCTATGGGGGGCACTTGTTACTGGGAATCTTCCAGAAGTACCGTCCATGGTCGCTGCGGTTATTCCTGTGATTCTACAAGCGTTTCTGGCAGGGGAGTTTAGCTTATATTGATGTTTTTAACCGTCTCTAAGTGTTCAGATATACACTAGTTTGCAAAGCTTCTTTAGGTCATTATATACTGACCCAGCTTTCTATTTGGGATTATCTCACATTAAGATCGACTATATATTTTATATCTTATATTTAATATTGCTGTAAATGCTGAATAATATTTTCCTGCGGCTCTATAGTACCATTTTATCCGACTTTAATCTGTGGACTGGCGCCCACACGGTGGTTGGGTTCTTTCTTTTTTCCTCTTTCCTCATTACCATATGCCTCTGGTTGATGCATATCTAACCACCCAGGCAGCCTTCCACCATTTTTTAGAAACTACCATTTCCTTCTCTTTCTTTTTTCTTTGTCCCCCTGCTGGTGCCCGGTAGTTACTCTCAATACCTCCTTTGAATTATTCCAGGCAAATAATGTGACTAGCTCTCTATTTTTGGGACTTGTTGTACCCCTCTTATATCTTCTTTACATGATTGCGGGGCCATCTATGGGGGGCACTTCTCACTGGCACATGATTGGGGGGCATCTATGGGGGCACATCTTATTGGCACATTATTGGAGGACACTATGGGGGCATCTAAGGGGGCACTTCTTACTGGCACATTATTGGGGGCATTTTTACTGGAACATTATTGGGTGGCACTATAGGGGCACTTCTTTCTGGCACATTATTGGAGGCATCTACTGAGGCCACAAAGAAAGAGTATTTTATATGGGGGGGCTCTGTATAAGGGCATTTTATACTGGGGCACATTATTGTGGGTACTATGGAGAAGGGGAGAGAGGAGTACTATGGGGTCATCTACAGGGGCACTAAGAAGGGGTATTGTATACTTGCAAATTATGGGGGAAACTGAGGAAATCTACTGGGGCACTATATATGGGGGATTTTATACTGGTACATTATGAGGGCACTAGGAGGAAGGGAGAACAGGAGCACTATGGGGGAATTTACTGGGGGCACTATATAAAGGTATTTTATACTGGCACATTATGGGGGCACTATGGGGACATTAGCTCAACTGGGGGCATTAAAAGGGGGTATTTTTGTACTGTCACATTGTAAGGAGAATTATTACTACTAGGGGCATTATGGTGGGCTTTATTACTACTGGGGGTCTATGGGGAACATGATTACTACTATGGGAGCAGTGATGCTTGAAATCATTGTTCTTCCATTGTTAACCATGGTGACCTGCAAAGAAACGCGTGCAGCCATCATTGCGTTGCATAAAAATGGCTTCACAGTGTCATGGTCTTACCTCCTTGCTGTTCCCTTCGTTTGACATGTGCTGGCGGCCATCTTGGTTTCTGGGTTTTCTTGTAGCCTCCCACCCTGCGGCTCCTCCTTCCCACTGGGAGGAGCTGGATGCCCAGCTCATATACTGTATATAGGAGGTCTGTGGCTTCAGTTCCTTGCTTGGTCCTCCTGTGTTCACATGCTTCCAAGACTGCTGCTGCTTCTGGTTCCTGATCCTGGCCTCGTCTGACTACCCCGTTGGTTCCTGATTCCGGCTTCGTCTGACTACCCCGTTGGTTCCTGATTCCGGCTTCGTCTGACTACCCCGTTGGTTCCTGTTCCTGGCTTCGTCTGACTACCCTTCTGGTTCCTGACCTCTGTCTCCGCAAGACCCTGCTTCGGTTTAGCCATCCGTTCGGACTTTGCTTACGGCTTGCTCTTCAATAAAACCTTCTTATTTTCCACTTATCTCTTGTTGTACGTCTGGTTCATGGTTCCATGACATTAGGACCAAGCCATGAATTCTGACGGTACAGGGCCACCCTCGCTACCTACGCTGGTTGCCAGACTTGATCAGCAGGATCACCTGTTGGGTCGGTTCGCTGTGGCGTTGCAAACCCTGCTTGAACGCACGGCTCATTTAGCTTCCGTTGCCGATGGGTCGGTTGTCGCTCCTGGGCCCGCTCCTACTGCCGCTCCGGTTGTTGCGCCAGAGTCTACCCTGACACCTGTTGCTGCGCCTGTGGTGTTTCAGGGTATGACCGGTTCTGCCCCCCTTCCACAGCGCTTTGGGGGAGAGCCAACTCAGTGCCGAGGTTTCCTTAACCAGGTGGGCATTTACTTCGAGTTGCTGCCACATGCCTTTCCTACTGAGAGATCAAGGGTGGGCTTCTTGATCTCGCTGCTCTCGGACAAGGCCTTGGCCTGGGCCAGCCCTTTATGGGAGAACAACAATCCGGTGGTTGCCGAGTTTTCCGGTTTTGTTGCTTCTCTTCGGAAGGTATTCGATGTGCCGGCTCGTGCTGCCTCTGCTGCGAAGCTCCTTATGTCCATCAGACAGGGTTCACGATCCGTAGCTGAATACGCCATTGAGTTTCGTACCCTGGCAGCAGAGGTGGGCTGGAATAATGAGGCTCTGGTCGCTGCTTTCTCTCATGGTCTCTCGGATGCCTTGAAGGATGAGGTTGCAGCTAAGGACCTACCAGTGGAGCTCGAGTCTCTTATTTCTTTCCTGATTTTGATTGACACCAGACTCAGGGAGAGACCTTCCTTTAAGGAGAGCCTGCGGAGGTCTCCTAACAGATTGGCGCCTACGTTTGCTGTCCCACCCGTGCCTCCCTCTCCTCCCACGCCTCCTGGGGATGACTTGTCTGGGGGTGAACCCATGCAGCGGGGGTTTGCTCGCCTGTCTGAGGGGGAGAGGGTACTCCGGAGACGCGAGGGCCGATGCATGTACTGTGGTCTCGGTGGGCATTTTCGGTTGGCATGTCCGAACCGTCCGGGAGAACGCTCGCACCTGAGGTCCTGTCGGGGGCAGATCTTGGGTGGAGTCTCCTCGTCCCCGGTTTCCCGTGTTGACAAACCACTGATCACGGTTGTCCTCTCCTGGGTCGGGGGCTCGGTGACGACCCAGGCGTTGGTGGACTCTGGTGCTGGTGGTTTGTTCATTGATAGAGTGTTCGTTGCCGCCAATTCCATTCCTCTGCAGCCTCGAGGTTCCCCACTGGCTCTTGAGGCGATAGACGGCAGACCCCTTCTGCCGCCACACGTGACTCATGAGACCCTTCCAGTGGGGATAGCCATTGGTGCCGTTCACAGAGAGTCGGTCTGTCTCCAGGTTATTTCGTCTCCACACTACTCGGTGGTCTTGGGGTACCCCTGGCTCCAGAAGCATAATCCGACTTTCGATTGGAGATCGGTCGAGATCCTCTCGTGGTCACCGCAGTGTGGGGCTAGTTGCATCCATGGGCCTGTCAAGTTGCTGTGTACTTCCTCGGACTCTCTGTTGCCTCCTGAATACGAAGAGTACCGGGATGTATTCGATAAGGTGCGCGCGGTTGCCCTACCTCCGCACCGCCCATACGATTGTGCCATAGAGTTACAATCCGGTGCCGTTCCTCCTCGTGGCAAAGTCTATCCACTGTCGGTAGCGGAGAATGAGGCCATGGAGGAGTACGTGAGGGAGGCGCTTTCACGCGGACACATTCGCAAATCCTCGTCCCCGGCAGGGGCTGGATTTTTCTTTGTGAAAAAGAAGGGCGGCGAGTTGAGGCCTTGCATCGATTACAGGGGTCTCAATCGCATCACGATCAAGAACGCTTACCCGATACCCTTGATTTCCGAGCTGTTCGATCGCCTCAAAGGGGCCACGGTCTTTACCAAACTCGACCTGAGGGCGGCATATAACCTGGTAAGGATCAAGGCGGGCGATGAGTGGAAGACCGCGTTTAACACCAGGACCGGTCATTATGAATCCTTGGTTATGCCCTTTGGGTTGTGCAATGCGCCCGCAGTCTTCCAGGAATTCATCAACGATGTTTTCCGTGACCTGTTGCAGCAGTGTGTGGTGGTCTATTTGGATGACATCTTGGTATATTCTGCATCCATGGAGGCCCACATTCTGGATGTCAGACGAGTGTTGCAACGCTTACGAGAGAACAAGCTGTTCGGTAAGCTTGAGAAATGCGAATTTCACCGATCCCAGGTAACCTTCTTAGGTTACATCATTTCCGCTGAGGGGTTCTCCATGGATCCTGAGAAGGTTTCGGCTGTCTTACAGTGGCCCCAGCCCAGTGGGCTTCGTGCCCTGCAGCGCTTTTTGGGCTTCGCCAATTATTATCGGAAGTTCATCAGGGACTTTTCCATGCTAGCCAAGCCTCTCACGGATCTGACCAGGAAGGGCAGTAATCCTCAGGTCTGGCCGCTCGAGGCCATCCGAGCTTTTGAGGCTCTAAAGTCCGCCTTTGTGTCGGCTCCGATTCTGTCGCATCCCAACCCTGGGTTGCCTTTTGTCCTCGAGGTGGACGCGTCTGAGACGGGAGTAGGCGCCCTCCTGTCTCAGCGTAGAACACCAGAGGGTCCTCTGCTTCCTTGTGGGTTTTACTCCCGGAAACTGTCTTCCGCGGAGTGCAACTATCAGATTGGTGACAGGGAGTTATTGGCCATCGTGCAGGCCCTTAAAGAATGGAGGCACTTGCTCGAGGGCTCGGTGGTTCCGGTTCTCATCCTGACGGACCACAAGAATCTGACCTACCTCTCTGAGGCCAAGAGATTGACACCACGTCAGGCCAGATGGGCTCTGTTCTTGTCACGTTTTAATTACGTGGTCTCCTACCTACCCGGCTCCAAGAACATCAGAGCGGATGCCTTATCACGGCAGTACTCCGAGCTGTCCGGGGAGGAGTCGATTCCGACTACGGTCATACCCCCGAATCAGATCCTGGCCGCTATTCGCACCAGCCTGACTTCTCCTCTGGGTGAGCAGATTTTGGCGGCTCAATCTGGTGCTCCCTCTGGGAGACCCAACGGCAGATGTTTTGTGCCTGAGGAGTTGCGCACTCGGTTGTTGCGAACCTACCATAACTCCAAGGCCGCGGGGCACCCTGGAAAGAATCAGCTGTCCTGGGCGGTTTCACGTCTGTTCTGGTGGCCTTCTCTACGTTCCGACATCGCCGCATATGTAGCGGCATGCTCCGTTTGTGCCCAGAGTAAGTCCCCTCGGCACCTTCCGTTGGGCCTTTTGCAACCCATAGCCACCGGGGAGCGTCCATGGTCACACCTGGGGATGGATTTCATTGTGGACCTCCCTGCATCCCGAGGCCATACGGTCATTCTCATGATTGTGGATCGGTTTTCCAAAATGTGCCACTGTGTTCCTCTCAAGAAGTTACCCTCTGCACAAGAGTTGGCCTCGATTTTTGCCAGGGAGGTCTTCCGGTTGCACGGTTTGCCCAAGGAGATTGTGTCGGATCGGGGGAGTCAGTTTGTGTCCAGGTTCTGGCGCGCCTTTTGCTCCCAGTTGGGGATTCATCTCTCTTTCTCCTCGGCCTACCACCCTCAGTCCAATGGGGCCGCAGAACGATCCAATCAGGCCTTGGAGCAATTCCTTCGTTGCTATGTCTCCGATCACCAAGACAATTGGGTTGACCTCCTGCCTTGGGCTGAGTTTGCCAGGAACACGGCGGTGAACTCTTCCTCTGGGACGTCTCCCTTCATGGCCAATTATGGGTTCCAACCTGCCGTGTTACCGGAGGTATTCTCTCCCCAGGATATTCCGGCTGTGGAGGATCACCTTTCCGTCCTACGTGCTTCTTGGGTACAGATCCAGAGGTCCCTTGAGGTCTCTGCGCAGCGCCAGAAACTCCAGGCTGATCGCAGACGAGCGCCCGCTCCTTCCTACCAGGTCGGAGACCGCGTATGGTTGTCCACCCGCAACCTCAACCTTCGAGTGCCCACTCCCAAGCTGGCGCCTCGCTTTGTTGGTCCCTTCCGAGTGCTTCGCAGGGTAAACCCGGTAGCCTATGCCCTTGCGCTTCCTCCTGGCATGCGGATCTCCAACGTGTTTCATGTCTCCCTGTTGAAGCCACTGGTGTGTAATCGTTTCACTTCCTCGATTCCTCGGCCTCGTCCGGTCCAAGTGGGCAATCGTGAGGAGTATGAGGTGAGCAATATCCTGGACTCACGCCTGGTCCGCGGCCGGGTGCAGTTTTTGGTCCATTGGCGTGGTTATGGTCCAGAGGAGCGTTCCTGGGTTCCCTCCGCAGATGTCCATGCTCCTGTCTTGCTCCGAGCCTTCCACGCACGCTTCCCTCAGAAACCGTTCCTTACTCCGCGGAGGAGGGGCCCTTGAGGGGGAGGTACTGTCATGGTCTTACCTCCTTGCTGTTCCCTTCGTTTGACATGTGCTGGCGGCCATCTTGGTTTCTGGGTTTTCTTGTAGCCTCCCACCCTGCGGCTCCTCCTTCCCACTGGGAGGAGCTGGATGCCTAGCTCATATATATAGGAGGTCTGTGGCTTCAGTTCCTTGCTTGGTCCTCCTGTGTTCACATGCTTCCAAGACTGCTGCTGCTTCTGGTTCCTGATCCTGGCCTCGTCTGACTACCCCGTTGGTTCCTGATTCCGGCTTCGTCTGACTACCCCGTTGGTTCCTGATTCCGGCTTCGTCTGACTACCCCGTTGGTTCCTGTTCCTGGCTTCGTCTGACTACCCTTCTGGTTCCTGACCTCTGTCTCCGCAAGACCCTGCTTCGGTTTAGCCATCCGTTCGGACTTTGCTACGGCTTGCTCTTCAATAAAACCTTCTTATTTTCCACTTATCTCTTGTTGTACGTCTGGTTCATGGTTCCATGACAGATGGAGCATTGTCCTGCATGAAAATCATGTTTTTCTTGAAGGATGCAGACTTCTTCCTGTACCACTGCTTGAAGAAGGTGTCTTCCAGAAACTGGCAGTAGGACTGGGAGTTGAGCTTGACTCCATCCTCAACCCGAAAAGGCCCCACAAGCTCATCTTTGATGATACCAGCCCAAACCAGTACTCCACCTCCACCTTGCTGGCGTCTGAGTCGGACTGGAGCTCTCTGCCCTTTACCAATCCAGCCACGGCCCATCCATCTGGCCCATCAAGACTCACTCTCATTTCATCAGTCCATAAAACCTTAGAAAAATCAGTCTTGAGATATTTCCAGTCTTGACGTTTCAGCTTGTGTGTCTTGTTCAGTGGTGGTCATCTTTCAGCCTTTCTTACCTTGGCCATGTCTCTGAGTATTGCACACCTTGTGCTTTTGGGCACTCCAGTGATGTTGCAGCTCTGAAATATGGCCAAACTGGTGGCAAGTGGCATCTTGGCAGCTGCACGCTTGACTTTTCTCAGTTCATGGGCAGTTATTTTGCGCCTTGGTTTTTCCACACGCTTCTTGCGACCCTGTTGACTATTTTGAATGAAACGCTTGATTGTTCGATGATCACGCTTCAGAAGCTTTGCAATCCCTCTGCAAGATATTTCACTATTTTTGCCTTTTCTGAGCCTGTCAAGTCCTTCTTTTGACCCATTTTGCCAAAGGAAAGGAAGTTGCCTAATAATTATGCACACCTGATATAGGGTGTTGATGTCATTAGACCACACCCCTTCTCATTACAGAGATGCACATCACCTAATATGCTTAATTGGTAGTAGGCTTTCGAGCCTATACAGCTTGGAGTAAGACAACATGCATAAAGAGGATGATGTGGTCAAAATACTAATTTGCCTAATAATTCTGCAGTCCCTGTAGTTTAGTGGCTTATATTTGTTTTTTATATATTCTTTTTTTTTCCTTATAGCTTTTCAGTGCTTCCTCACTACCCTCCTGTTTTAGTGATATAAATGCTTTCTTTTAATCATTTATTGCTTTCTTTACAGTTATATTGATCCACATTGGTTTCTTTTTGTTCCTTAACCCTTTATTCCTATAAGGTATGCACCTCTCACAATTAGATTTTAGGATGCTTTTAAAAATTTCCCATTTTGTTGATGTATTTTTATTTTTGAGGACTTTGTCCTAGTTAGTTACGCCTATGGCCTCTCTTAGTTGGCTAAATTTAGCTTTTTTGAAGTTTGGTATTTTTGTTCCTCCATGTAGAAACGCTCGTTTTAAGGATAATTGGAAGGTTATTTCTTTATGGTCAGTATTTCCCAGGTGTCCCCCAACCTGTTGTTCTGTCAGGTCTATTGGTTAATACTAAGTCCAGTATGGCCACCCCTCTAGTCGGGTTCTGAACCAGTTGGGAAAGGTAATTGTCTCTGGTTATTGCCAAGAACCTGTTTTCTTTATGAGATGTACAGGTTTCAGTTTCCCAGTCTATATCTGGGTAGTTAACAATCTCATTATGATCTGCTGCCTCATCTATCTCGTTTAGTAGTAGATTTTCTGTGGACTCCGGTATATTAGGTGGTTTATAATAAACTCCTATTAGTAATTTATTATTATTTTTGCCTCCATTTATTTCTACCCACAGTGACTCCACATGTTCATGTCCCTCACTTATATCTTCTCGGACTGTGGGCTTTAGACAGGGATCAGTTATTCCTACTATGTCATAGTTCTCCTCACTAGGGATGAGCGAACTCGAACTGTATAGTTCGGGTTCGTACCGAATTTTGGGGTGTCCGTGACACGGACCCGAACCCGGACATTTTCGTAAAAGTCCGGGTTCGGGTTCGGTGTTCGTCGCTTTCTTGGCGCTTTTGTGACGCTTTCTTGGCGCTTTTTGAAAGGCTGCAAAGCAGCCAATCAACAAGCGTCATACTACTTGCCCCAAGAGGCCATCACAGCCATGCCTACTATTGGCATGGCTGTGATTGGCCAGAGCACCATGTGACCCAGCCTCTATTTAAGCTGGAGTCACATAGCGCCGCCCGTCACTCTGCTCTGATTAGCGTAGGGAGAGGTTGCGGCTGCGACAGTAGGGCGAGATTAGGCAGATTAACTCCTCCAAAGGACTTGATTAACTGATCGATCTGCAGCTGTGGATCATTGAGCTGCTGATCCTCAATTGCTCACTGTTTTTAGGCTGCCCAGACCGTTTGTCAGTCACATTTTTCTGGGGTGATCGGCGGCCATTTTGTGTCTTGTGGTGCGCCAGCACAAGCTGCGACCAAGTGCATTTAACCCTCAATGGTGTGGTTGTTTTTTGGCTAAAGCCTACATCAGGGTGAAGCTGTCACACCAAGTGCATTTAACCAGCAATAGTCTGTTCATTTTTTGGCCATATACAAAATCAGGGGCAAGCTGCGCCTGTCACCAAGTGCATTTAACCCTCAATGGTGTGGTTGTTTTTTGGCTAAAGCCTACATCAGGGTGAAGCTGTCACACCAAGTGCATTTAACCAGCAATAGTCTGTTCATTTTTTGGCCATATACAAAATCAGGGGCAAGCTGCGCCTGTCACCAAGTGCATTTAACCCTCAATGGTGTGGTTGTTTTTTGGCTAAAGCCTACATCAGGGTGAAGCTGTCACACCAAGTGCATTTAACCAGCAATAGTCTGTTCATTTTTTGGCCATATACAAAATCAGGGGCAAGCTGCGCCTGTCACCAAGTGCATTTAACCCTCAATGGTGTGGTTGTTTTTTGGCTAAAGCCTACATCAGGGTGAAGCTGTCACACCAAGTGCATTTAACCAGCAATAGTCTGTTCATTTTTTGGCCATATACAAAATCAGGGGCAAGCTGCGCCTGTCACCAAGTGCATTTAACCCTCAATGGTGTGGTTGTTTTCTGGCTAAAGCCTACATCAGGGTGAAGCTGTCACACCAAGTGCATTTAACCAGCAATAGTCTGTTTATTTTTTGGCCATATACTACATCAGGGGCAAGCTGCGCCCGTCACCAAGTGCATTTAACCCTCAGTAGTGTGGTTGGTCAAGCTGTGACACCAAGTGCATTTAACCAGCAATAGTCTGTTCATTTTTTGGCCATATACTACATCAGGGGCAAGCTGCGCCCGTCACCAAGTGCATTTAACCAGCAATAGTGTGGTTATTTTTTGGCCATATCCCAGTCTAATTCTGTCACTAAATCCATACCGGTCACCCAGCGCCTAAATACTAGGCCTCAAATTTATATCCTGCTAAATCTCTCGTTACCGCTGTCCTGTTGTAGCTGGGAAAGTTATTTAGTGTCCGTCAAAGCACATTTTTTGTTCTGGGTTGAAATACAATTCCCAATTTAGCAATTTCATAATTTAGTGGTTTCTGCTATATCAGAGCTATTTGAAATCTATCCCTAAAAGGGTATATAATATTCAAGGTGCACATTGGGTCATTCAGAATAACTTCACACACACCCGCTACTGTGTATTTCCAAGTCTAATTCTGTCACTAAACCCATACCTGTCACCCAGCGCCTAAATACTAGGCCTCAAATTTATATCCTGCTAAATCTCTCGTTACCGCTGTCCTGTTGTAGCTGGGAAAGTTATTTAGTGTCCGTCAAAGCACATTTTTTGTTCTGGGTTGAAATACAATTCCCAATTTAGCAATTTCATAATTTAGTGGTTTCTGCTATATCAGAGCTATTTGAAATCTATCCCTAAAAGGGTATATAATATTCAAGGTGCACATTGGGTCATTCAGAATAACTTCACACACACCCGCTACTGTGTATTTCCAAGTCTAATTCTGTCACTAAACCCATACCTGTCACCCAGCGCCTAAATACTAGGCCTCAAATTTATATCCTGCTAAATCTCTCGTTACCGCTGTACTGTTGTTGCTGGGAAAGATATTTAGTGTCCGTCAAAGCACATTTTTTGTTCTGGGTTGAAATACAATTCCCAATTTAGCAATTTCATAATTTAGTGGTTCTGCTATATCAGAGCTATTTGAAATCTATCCCTAAAAGGGTATATAATATTCAAGGTGCACATAGGGTCATTCAGAATAACTTCACACACACCCGCTACTGTGTATTTCCAAGTCTAATTCTGTCACTAAACCCATACCTGTCACCCAGCGCCTAAATACTAGGCCTCAAATTTATATCCTGCTAAATCTCTCGTTACCGCTGTACTGTTGTTGCTGGGCAAGATATTTAGTGTCCGTCAAAGCACATTTTTTGTTCTGGGTTGAAATACAATTCCCAATTTAGCAATTTCATAATTTAGTGGTTCCTGCTATATCAGAGCTATTTGAAATCTATCCCTAAAAGGGTATATAATATTCAAGGTGCACATAGGGTCATTCAGAATAACTTCACACACACGCTTCTGTGCATTTCCAAGTCTAATTCTGTCACTAAATCCATACCGGTCACCCAGCGCCTAAATACTAGGCCTCAAATTTATATCCCGCTGAATTTGAATACAATACATTGGGCCAAATAATATATTTGTTGTTGTGGTGAACCATAACAATGAGAAAAACATCTAGTAAGGGACGCGGACGTGGACATGGTCGTGGTGGTGTTAGTGGACCCTCTGGTGCTGGGAGAGGACGTGGCCGTTCTGCCACATCCACACGTCCTAGTGTACCAACTACCTCAGGTCCCAGTAGCCGCCAGAATTTACAGCGATATATGGTGGGGCCCAATGCCGTTCTAAGGATGGTAAGGCCTGAGCAGGTACAGGCATTAGTCAATTGGGTGGCCGACAGTGGATCCAGCACGTTCACATTATCTCCCACCCAGTCTTCTGCAGAAAGCGCACAGATGGCGCCTGAAAACCAACCCCATCAGTCTGTCACATCACCCCCATGCATACCAGGGAAACTGTCTCAGCCTCAAGTTATGCAGCAGTCTCTTATGCTGTTTGAAGACTCCGCTGGCAGGGTTTCCCAAGGGCATCCACCTAGCCCTTCCCCAGCGGTGAAAGACATAGAATGCACTGACGCACAACCACTTATGTTTCCTGATGATGAGGACATGGGAATACCACCTCAGCATGTCTCTGATGATGACGAAACACAGGTGCCAACTGCTGCGTCTTTCTGCAGTGTGCAGACTGAACAGGAGGTCAGGGATCAAGACTGGGTGGAAGACGATGCAGGGGACGATGAGGTCCTAGACCCCACATGGAATGAAGGTCGTGCCACTGACTTTCACAGTTCGGAGGAAGAGGCAGTGGTGAGACCGAGCCAACAGCGTAGCAAAAGAGGGAGCAGTGGGCAAAAGCAGAACACCCGCCGCCAAGAGACTCCGCCTGCTACTGACCGCCGCCATCTGGGACCGAGCACCCCAAAGGCAGCTTCAAGGAGTTCCCTGGCATGGCACTTCTTCAAACAATGTGCTGACGACAAGACCCGAGTGGTTTGCACGCTGTGCCATCAGAGCCTGAAGCGAGGCATTAACGTTCTGAACCTGAGCACAACCTGCATGACCAGGCACCTGCATGCAAAGCATGAACTGCAGTGGAGTAAACACCTTAAAACCAAGGAAGTCACTCAGGCTCCCCCTGCTACCTCTTCTGCTGCTGCCGCCTCGGCCTATTCTGCTGCTGCCGCCTCGGCCTCTTCCTCCGCCTCTGGAGGAACGTTGGCACCTGCCGCCCAGCAAACAGGGGATGTACCACCAACACCACCACCACCACCTCCGTCACCAAGCGTCTCAACCATGTCACACGCCAGCGTTCAGCTCTCCATCTCACAAACATTTGATAGAAAGCGTAAATTCCCACCTAGCCACCCTCGATCCCTGGCCCTGAATGCCAGCATTTCTAAACTACTGGCCTATGAAATGCTGTCATTTAGGCTGGTGGACACAGACAGCTTCAAACAGCTCATGTCGCTTGCTGTCCCACAGTATGTTGTTCCCAGCCGGCACTACTTCTCCAAGAGAGCCGTGCCTTCCCTGCACAACCAAGTATCCGATAAAATCAAGTGTGCACTGCGCAACGCCATCTGTAGCAAGGTCCACCTAACCACAGATACGTGGACCAGTAAGCACGGCCAGGGACGCTATATCTCCCTAACTGCACACTGGGTAAATGTAGTGGCAGCTGGGCCCCAGGCGGAGAGCTGTTTGGCGCACGTCCTTCCGCCGCCAAGGATCGCAGGGCAACATTCTTTGCCTCCTGTTGCCACCTCCTCCTTCTCGGCTTCCTCCTCCTCTTCTTCCACCTGCTCATCCAGTCAGCCACACACCTTCACCACCAACTTCAGCACAGCCCGGGGTAAACGTCAGCAGGCCATTCTGAAACTCATATGTTTGGGGGACAGGCCCCACACCGCACAGGAGTTGTGGCGGGGTATTGAACAACAGACCGACGAGTGGTTGCTGCCGGTGAGCCTCAAGCCCGGCCTGGTGGTGTGTGATAATGGGCGAAATCTCGTTGCAGCTCTGGGACTAGCCAATTTGACGCACATCCCTTGCTTGGCGCATGTGCTGAATTTGGTGGTGCAGAAGTTCATTCACAACTACCCCGACATGTCAGAGCTGCTGCATAAAGTGCGGGCCGTCTGTTCGCGCTTCCGGCGTTCACATCCTGCCGCTGCTCGCCTGTCTGCGCTACAGCGTAACTTCGGCCTTCCCGCTCACCGCCTCATATGCGACGTGCCCACCAGGTGGAACTCCACCTTGCACATGCTGGACAGACTGTGCGAGCAGCAGCAGGCCATAGTGGAGTTTCAGCTGCAGCACGCACGGGTCAGTCGCACTACAGAACAGCACCACTTCACCACCAATGACTGGGCCTCCATGCGAGACCTGTGTGCCCTGTTGCGCTGTTTCGAGTACTCCACCAACATGGCCAGTGGCGATGACACCGTTATCAGCGTTACAATACCACTTCTATGTCTCCTTGAGAAAACACTTAGGGCGATGATGGAAGAGGAGGTGGCCCAGGAGGAGGAGGAGGAGGAGGAGGAAGAGGGGTCATTTTTAGCACTTTCAGGCCAGTCTCTTCGAAGTGACTCAGAGGGAGGTTTTTGGCAACAGCAGAGGCCAGGTACAAATGTGGCCAGCCAGGGCCCACTACTGGAGGACGAGGAGGACGAGGATGAGGAGGAGGTGGAGGAGGATGAGGATGAAGCATGGTCACAGCGGGGTGGCACCCAACGCAGCTCGGGTCCATCACTGGTGCGTGGCTGGGGGGAAAGGCAGGACGATGACGATACGCCTCCCACAGAGGACAGCTTGTCCTTACCCCTGGGCAGCCTGGCACACATGAGCGACTACATGCTGCAGTGCCTGCGCAACGACAGCAGAGTTGCCCACATTTTAACCTGTGCGGACTACTGGGTTGCCACCCTGCTGGATCCACGCTACAAAGACAATGTGCCCACCTTACTTCCTGCACTGGAGCGTGATAGGAAGATGCGCGAGTACAAGCGCACGTTGGTAGACGCGCTACTGAGAGCATTCCCAAATGTCACAGGGGAACAAGTGGAAGCCCAAGGCCAAGGCAGAGGAGGAGCAAGAGGTCGCCAAGGCAGCTGTGTCACGGCCAGCTCCTCTGAGGGCAGGGTTAGCATGGCAGAGATGTGGAAAACTTTTGTCAACACGCCACAGCTAACTGCACCACCACCTGATACGCAACGTGTTAGCAGGAGGCAACATTTCACTAACATGGTGGAACAGTACGTGTGCACACCCCTCCACGTACTGACTGATGGTTCGGCCCCATTCAACTTCTGGGTCTCTAAATTGTCCACGTGGCCAGAGCTAGCCTTTTATGCCTTGGAGGTGCTGGCCTGCCCGGCAGCCAGCGTTTTGTCTGAACGTGTATTCAGCACGGCAGGGGGCGTCATTACAGACAAACGCAGCCGCCTGTCTACAGCCAATGTGGACAAGCTGACGTTCATAAAAATGAACCAGGCATGGATCCCACAGGACCTGTCCGTCCCTTGTCCAGATTAGACATTAACTACCTCCCCATAACCATATATTATTGGACTCCAGGGCACTTCCTCATTCAATCCTATTTTTATTTTCATTTTACCATTATATTGCAAGGCTACCCAAAGTTGAATGAACCTCTCCTCTGCCTGTGTGCTAGGCCTAAATATATGCCAATGGATTGTTGCAGTGGTGGCTGACGTGAAGCCTCATTCTCTGCTATGACATGCAGACTGATTCTCTGGTGACATGAAGCCAGATTGTCTGTTACGGGACCTCTCTCCTCTGCCTGGGTGCTGGGCCTGAATTTATGACAATGGACTGTTGCAGTGGTGGCTGACGTGAAGCCTGATTCTCTGCTATGACATGCAGACTGATTCTCTGCTGACATGAAGCCAGATCCTCTGTTACGGGACCTCTCTCCTCTGCCTGGGTGCTGGGCCTAAATTTATGAAAATGGACTGTTGCAGTGGTGGGTGACGTGAAGCCTCATTCTCTGCTATGACATGCAGACTGATTCTCTGCTGACATGAAGCCAGATTGTCTGTTACGGGACCTCTCTCCTCTGCCTGGGTGCTGGGCCTAAATATCTGACAATGGACTGTTGCATTGGTGGCTGACGTGAAGCCTGATTCTCTGCTATGATATGAAGACTGATTCTCTGCTGACATGAAGCCAGATTGTCTGTTACGGGACCTCTCTCCTCTGCCTGTGTGCTAGGCCTAAATATATGCCAATGGATTGTTGCAGTGGTGGCTGACGTGAAGCCTGATTCTCTGCTATGACATGCAGACTGATTCTCTGGTGACATGAAGCCAGATCCTCTGTTACGGGACCTCTCTCCTCTGCCTGGGTGCTGGGCCTAAATTTATGAAAATGGACTGTTGCAGTGGTGGGTGACGTGAAGCCTGATTCTCTGCTATGACATGCAGACTGATTCTCTGGTGACATGAAGCCAGATCCTCTGTTACGGGACCTCTCTCCTCTGCCTGGGTGCTGGGCCTAAATTTATGAAAATGGACTGTTGCAGTGGTGGGTGACGTGAAGCCTCATTCTCTGCTATGACATGCAGACTGATTCTCTGCTGACATGAAGCCAGATTGTCTGTTACGGGACCTCTCTCCTCTGCCTGGGTGCTGGGCCTGAATTTATGACAATGGACTGTTGCAGTGGTGGCTGACGTGAAGCCTGATTCTCTGCTATGATATGAAGACTGATTCTCTGCTGACATGAAGCCAGATTGTCTGTTACGGGACCTCTCTCCTCTGCCTGGGTGCCGGGGCCTAAATATCTGAGAATGGACTGTTCCAGTGGTGGGTAACGGGAAGCCAGATTCTCTGCTATGATATGAAGACTGATTCTCTGCTGACATGAAGCCAGATTGTCTGTTACGGGACCTCTCTCCTCTGCCTGGGTGCTGGGCCTAAATTTATGAAAATGGACTCTTACAGTGGTGGGTGACGTGAAGCCTGATTCTCTGCTATGACATGAAGACTGATTCTCTGCTGACATGAAGCCAGATTGTCTGTTACGGGACCTCTCTCCTCTGCCTGGGTGCCGGGGCCTAAATATCTGAGAATGGACTGTTCCAGTGGTGGGTGACGGGAAGCCAGATTCTCTGCTATGGAACCTCTCTCCAATTGATTTTGGTTAATTTTTATTTATTTAATTTTTATTTTAATTAATTTCCCTATCCACATTTGTTTGCAGGGGATTTACCTACATGTTGCTGCCTTTTGCAGCCCTCTAGCCCTTTCCTGGGCTGTTTTACAGCCGTTTTAGTGCCGAAAAGTTCGGGTCCCCATTGACTTCAATGGGGTTCGGGTTCGGGACGAAGTTCGGATCGGGTTCGGATCCCGAACCCGAACATTTCCGGGATGTTCGGCCGAACTTCTCGAACCCGAACATCCAGGTGTTCGCTCAACTCTACTCCTCACACATCACTAATTCCAGCTCCCCAGTTTTATTAGTCAGGCTTCTGGCATTAGTATACATACATTTGAGAGATTTATGTATATTTTTTACCCTACACCTTTCCTACTGAACTGTTTTAGTCCCTCCTTCCATTCCTCCCCCCAGTCCCACTACCTTGCCCCCGGTCTCTATCTACACTATCTTCCCATCATATAATGTAATTACCTTCCCCCTCAGTCCCTAGTTTAAACACTCCTCCAACCTTCTAGCCATCTTTCCACCCAACATAGTTGCCCCTTCCCCATTGAGGTGCAGCCCATCCCTACGCTAGAGCCCGTAGCTGACAGACAAGTCGGCCCAGTTCTCCAGGAATCCAAACCCCGCCTTCCTACACCAGTTCTTGAGCCATTTGTTAACCTCTCTAATCTCCTGCTGCCTTTCTTGTGTGGCTCGTGGTACAGGCAGTATTTCGGAAAACACTATCTTTGAGGTCTTTGCCCTAAGCTTTTGACCTAAATCCCTAAAATCATTTTTAAGGACTCTCCACCTTTCTCTAACTTTGTCATTGGTTCCGATATGGACCATGACCGCTGGATCTTCTCCAGCCTCTCCCAGTAATCTGCCAACCCGATCCGCGATGTGTTGAACTCTAGCGACAGCAGTGGCGACTCTAGGAACAATATATAGGGGGGGCACAAAGATACCACAGTCAAAAATGGGGGGGCACAAACAAAATAAGTATATATCAATAAGATTACAAAATACGAGAGAATTGCGATATGCAGGGATACAGTTATAATAAAGCAATTTACTTACAAAAGAAGCTATTCAGTCGTCTGCAGTGCCGTCCTCTGCTTGCTTCCACGGATTCTTTCCCCTTCTTTCTGTCTCTCGTCAGTGCACAGGCGCACTGTTATGGTGGATCTGTGGAAGACACACTGTTATGGGGGCATCTGTGGATGACACTTTATGCCTCTCATTATCCCTCATTATGCCTCTCATATCAGCCCCCATATCAGCCCTTATGCCTCATTAGCCCCCATATCAGCCCTTATGCCTCATTAGCCCCCATATCAGCCCTTATGCCTCATTAGCCCCCATTATGCCTCTTATTAGCCCCATTATGCCTCTTATTAGCCCCATATGCCTCCTATTAGCCCCCATATGCCTCCAATTAGCCCCCATATGCCTCCAATTAGCCCCCATATGCCTCCAATTAGCCCCCATATGCCTCCTATTAGCCCCCATATGCCTCCTATTAGCCCCCATATGCCTCCTATTAGCCCCATTATGCCTCATATTAGCCCCCATATGCCTCATATTAGCCCCATATGCCTCCTATTAGCCCCATATGCCTATTAGCCCCATATGCCTCCTATTAGCCCCCATATGCCTCCAATTAGCCCCATATGCCTCCAATTAGCCCCATATGCCTCCAATTAACCCCCATATGCCTCCTATTAGCCCCCATATGCCTCCTATTAGCCCCCATATGCCTCATATTAGCCCCATATGCCTCCTATTAGCCCCATATGCCTCCTATTAGCCCCCATATGCCTCCTATTAGCCCCATATGCCTCCTATTAGCCCCATATGCCTCCTATTAGCCCCCATATGCCTCCAATTAGCCCCATATGCCTCCAATTAGCCCCATATGCCTCCAATTAGCCCCATATGCCTCCAATTAGCCCCCATATGCCTCCTATTAGCCCCCATATGCCTCCAATTAGCCCCCATATGCCTCCAATTAGCCCCCATATGCCTCCTATTAGCCCCCATATGCCTCCTATTAGCCCCATTATGCCTCATATTAGCCCCCATATGCCTCATATTAGCCCCATATGCCTCCTATTAGCCCCATATGCCTCCTATTAGCCCCATATGCCTCCTATTAGCCCCAAATATGCCTCCAATTAGCCCCAAATATGCCTCCAATTAGCCCCCAAATATGCCTCCAATTAGCCCCCATATGCCTCCAAATGCCTCCAATTAGCCCCCAAATATGCCTCCAATTAGCCCCCATATGCCTCCAAATGCCCCATATGCCTCCATTTAACCCCCATAATGCCCCCAGCAGCCACATTTTCTATAAAATAAAAAATAAAAACACTTACCTCTCCTGCTCCTGGACGGACGCCGCCTGCCATTTTCTCCTCAGTCGACTGTGCTCTAAACTGGCGCGCACAGCGTGAGGTCACAGAGCGACCTTACGCTGTGCGCAGCCCTGCACAGCCGACAGCCGAGGACCAGGAAGTGGTGAGTACAGAGCGTTCACCACTTCCTGGTCCTTCGGTACTAATGAGCGCTTCCATAATGGAAGCGCTCATTAGTATTCACTCTGGGGAATCAGCGGGGGGGCACCCGGGGGGGCAAGGGACAACATAGGGGGGGCAATTGCCCCCCCTCGCCCCCCTCTAGCGACGCCACTAAGCGACAGGGAGACAACACACTGTTCGCCGATTACGTTCTTTGTGACAGAGTGCCCTTTCTGTACCCCTAATAATAGAGTCTCCCACTACCAGCACCTGTCTGCCCTGCCCTGCTCTCCTGGTCCCCTGCTTACTGGAACTGACATTCCCCTGACTGGCAGAGGAAGTGTCCGTTTCAGCAGTGTTGTCCCTGAACCGACATCGCCCTCATCTGACAACCGTGCAAACTTGTTGGGGTGTGACAGATCAGGGCTAGCCTCCCTGGCACCCTTACCTCTACCCTGCTTTCTAACGGTTACCCAGCTAGCTACCTCACTTTCCTCAGCCTCCTCGCTTTAACCCTCCCCCTCATCTACCCCATAGAGTACTTGCTCAGTGTGCAGCAAACTCTTTTCCAAATTGTTAACTCCTCTCAGTGTTGAAACTCACCCGTTTAGATAGTCAATTTGCGATTCCAAACAGGTAATTTGCTCACATTTTGAACAATGATATACACCCTCTAATGGCTGTTCTAGGACTGCATACATCAGACAAGATGTGCACTGGACTGTGCTGTCAATTATGGAACACATACTAGATGGGGATTACACAACGAAAGCAAAAATACAATATAATGCAGTAATAAGAAACTGATTTACTGCAGTCCCCCACTGAAGTCACTTAATCTAAAGTCGCACACTTATACAGACACACACCTAAATCAAACACGCAACGCGCAAACTCCCCTTATATGCCTGCTTATACCAGCCTGTTTTGTTTCCTCTGGATTCAAAGGACTGGGCTGCCCTCAAGGCTGGCTTTTTACCATCTCCTAATTAGACAGCCACACCCTAGTTACACACCCTGGAGAAAAAAATCACAGTATAAGTTATCACAGTATACTCTCAGCTGCTTTGTAATGAACCTTGCAGCAGAAGCAAGTCACAGTGTACAATACAGTCAGGCACAGCCACTCAGCAATAGCTCTCAGATACTCCCTCACTTAGGGTCCATTCACACATCCGTGTGTGTTTTGCACGGACATCGGCGATGTGCGTTCCGCATCCACATCCCACTTGTGGATGTGCGTTCCGCATCCACATCCCACTTAATATAAATGCCTATTCTTGTCCGCAATTGCGGACAAGAATAGGACATGTTCTATTTTTTTCGGGAACGGAATTGCGGACCCGGTAGTGCGGATCCGCAATTTCCGATTTGGGCAGCACATCGTGCTACCCCATAGAAATGAATGGGTCCGCAATTCTGTTCCACAAAATGCAGAACAAAATTGCGGACGCGCAAATTTAATCTACACAAACACACACTTACACAAACACACACTTACACAAACACACAAATCAAACACGCGACGCGCAAACCTGCGTTATATGCCTGCTTATATAAATGGAGCTCTCAAATCCAATCTGTTTCGTTTCCTCTGGACTCAAAAAGGTAGGAGTATAGCATACATGCAATTAATGCAAAATTCAATGTGTTCAAATACAGGGATGCAACATGTCAGCTCTGGGAAGCCTTTTCCAAGCATGCTTGAAAACGGCTCCCTAAGTCAAAATGTTGTATCACTGCAGTAAAGGACTTATTGACCTTTGCATCATTTGAGTTCTGAGCTCCCTTTTTAGACTTTTATTGCATATCTTTACAAATATGAGTGAGTCTGACCAAATCTACTAGGGGGCCTTGCACCACAGAAATAGAAGTGTTGTTCAAATGTATTTGATATTATGGATATTATTTCTAGTTAATATAATTTGAGTATGGTGATTAAGTTATAGTATATGTGGCCTCACGAGCTGTCTAAATACAAGTCAAAAGAGGAACTTGCAGAGTTCCTCCAGAGTGCCCATAGTACCAGCATATTAGCTACAGTACTAGCAAGAGAGTCTTAAGTACTGCCACAGTGCGTCCAATAACAGCCAAAAGAAGAAAGTAAAATCAAAAGAAAGAAATATATAGTCTGTTTTTCGTTTCTTTTCTTGCTCTATACAGCACTACAGAACAAGTTAAAAAGGTTTTATGCAGTCATTCCAGGCAAATGAGAAAATATAAAAAATGGTGGTTTAAGGTCCCTTTGTGTGTGTGTATATATATATATATATTTATATATATATAATTATGTAAAGCTGAGTGTATGTGTGTGTGTATGTATGTATGTCCGCTAAAGAAATCCGTACCATTGCATTTACAATCACGAAATTTGGCACACAGGTACATCAGGTGTCCGGGAAGTTTTCAGACCGGGTTTCAGCTCTCTAGCCCTTACTATTTTTGAGATATTCAAAAAAAAAAAAAAATGCATTAACCAATAGAAGCTTGGTCACATGATCTTATCAGCCAGTAGAACCTTGCAGGTCCTTAGTCTCCACATACACACAGTTTTAAACTAGGTTTCCATAACAACCAAGCCACTTATCTTTACTGCTGTAGGTCAGCTTTAAAGGGGCAGGGCTCTGTTGATGACACTGTTAAAGGAGCGGAGTGCTGTGGAGGCCACATTAAAGGGGGTAGTTAGGGTGGCCATTCAGGCCACCCTCAAAAGATGGACTTAACCCCTTAAGGACACAGCCCTATTTCACCTTAAGGACCAGGCCATTTTTTGCAAATCTGACCACTGTCACTTTAAGTGCTGATAACTTTAAAACGCTTTGACTTACCCAGGCCGTTCTGAGATTGTTTTTTCGTCGCATATTGTACTTCATGACACTGCTAAAATTGGGTCAAAAAAGTTAATTTTTTTGCATAAAAAAATACCATATTTACCAAAAATTTTGAAAAATTTGCAAATTTCAAAGTTTCAGTTTCTCTACTTCTGTAATACATAGTAATACCCCCAAAAATTGTGATGACTTTACATTCCCCATATGTCTACTTCATGTTTGTAGCATTTTGGGAATGATATTTTATTTTTTGGGGATGTTACAAGGCTTAGAAGTTTAGAAGCAAATTTTGAAATTTTCGGAAATCTTCAAAATCCCACTTTTTATGGACCAGTTCAGGTTTGAAGTCACTTTGTGAGGCTTACATAATAGAAACCACCCAAAAATGACCCCATTCTAGAAACTACACCCCTCAAGGTATTCAAAACTGTTTTTACAAACTTTGTTAACCCTTTAGGTCTTCCACAACACTTCATGGCAAATGGACATACATTTTTAGAATTTAGATTTTTTGGAAAATTTTCCAATATAATCAATTTTTTCCTGGAAAAAAACAAGGGTTAACTGCCAAACAAAACTCAAAATGGGTTGCCCTGATTCTGTAGTTTGCAGAAACACCCCATATGTGGTCGTAAACTACTGTTTGGCCGAACGGGAGGACATAGAAGGAGGGGAACACCATATGGGTTTTGGAAGGCAGATTTGGCAGGACTGGTTTTGTTTATACCATGTCCCATTTGAAGCCCCCTGTTGCACCCCTAGAATAGAAATTTCAAAAAAGTGACTCCATCTAAGAAAGTACACCCCTCAAGGTATTCAAAACTGGGTTTACAAACTTTGTTAACCCTTTAGGTGTTCCACAAGAGTTATTGGCAGATGGAGAAACAATTTAGAAATTTCAATTTTTTGGAAAATTTTCCAATATAATCAATTTTTTCCAGGAGTAAAACAAGGGTTAACTGCCAAACAAAACTCAAAATGGGTTGCCCTGATTCTGTAGTTTGCAAAAACACCCCATATGTGGTCGTAAACTACTGTTTGGCCGAACGGGAGGACATAGAAGGAGGGGAACACCATATGGGTTTTGGAAGGCAGATTTGGCAGGACTGGTTTTGTTTATACCATGTCCCATTTGAAGCCCCCTGTTGCACCCCTAGAATAGAAATTTCAAAAAAGTGACTCCATCTAAGAAAGTACACCCCTCAAGGTATTCAAAACTGGGTTTACAAACTTTGTTAACCCTTTAGGTGTTCCACAAGAGTTATTGGCAGATGGAGAAACAATTTAGAAATTTCTATTTTTTGGAAAATTTTCCAATATAATCAATTTTTTCCAGGAGTAAAACAAGGGTTAACTGCCAAACAAAACTCAAAATGGGTTGCCCTGATTCTGTAGTTTGCAAAAACACCCCATATGTGGTCGTAAACTACTGTTTGGCCGAACGGGAGGACATAGAAGGAGGGGAACACCATATGGGTTTTGGAAGGCAGATTTTGCAGGACTGGTTTTGTTTATACCATGTCCCATTTGAAGCCCCCTGTTGTACCCCTAGAATAAAAATTTCAAAAAAGTGACTCCATCTAAGAAAGTACACCCCTCAAGGTATTCAAAACTGGGTTTACAAACTTTGTTAACCCTTTAGGTGTTCCACAAGAGTTAATGGCAGATGGAGAAACAATTTAGAAATTTCTATTTTTTGGAAAATTTTCCATTTTAACCCATTTTTTCCAGCAATAAAGTAAGGGTTAACAGCCAAACAAAACTCAATATGGGTTGCCCTGATTCTGTAGTTTGCAAAAACACCCCATATGTGGTCGTAAACTACTGTTTGGCCAAACGGGAGCACGTAGAAAGAGGGGAACGCCATATGGGTTTTGGAAGGCAGATTTTGCAGGACTGGTTTTGTTTATACCATGTCCCATTTGAAGCCCCCTGTTGCACCCCTAGAATAGAAATTTCAAAAAAGTGACTCCATCTAAGAAAGTACACCCCTCAAGGTATTCAAAACTGGGTTTACAAACTTTGTTAACCCTTTAGGTGTTCCACAAGAGTTAATGGCAGATGGAGAAACAATTTAGAAATTTCAATTTTTTGGAAAATTTTCCATTTTAACCCTTACTTTATTACTGAAAAAAATGGGTTAACAGCCAAACAAAACTCAAAATGGGTTGCCCTGATTCTGTAGTTTGCAGAAACACCCCAAATGTGGTCGTAAACTACTATTTGGCTAAACGGCAGGACATAGAAGAAGGGGAACGCCATACGGTTTTTGGAAGGCAGATTTTGCTGGACTGGTTTATTTACACCATGTACCCTTTCAAGCCCCCTGATGCACCCCTAGAGTAGAAACTCCATAAAAGTGACCCCATCTAGGAAACTACGGGATAAGGTGGTTGTTGATTTGGTACTATTTTAGGGGTAAATATGATTTTTGGTTGCTCTATATTACACTTTTTTGAGGCAAGGTAACAAAAAAATTAAATTCTAAAATTTTTCTACATTTGCTATTTAGTTTTGTGGAACACCTAAAGGGTTAACAAAGTTTATAAAGTAACTTTTGAATACCTTGAGGGGTGTAGTTTCTTAGATGGGGTCACTTTTTTGGAGTTTCTAGTCTAGGCTACATCAGGGGGGGCTTCTAATGGGACATGGTGTAAAAAAAAAGAAAAACTGTCCATCAAAATCTGCCTTCCAGAAACCATATGGAGTTCCCTTCGTTCTATGCCCTGCCGTGCGGCTATATAGCCATTTACGACCACATATGGGGTGTTTCTGCAAACTACAGAATCAGGGCCATAAATATTGAGTTTTTTTTGGCTGTTAACCCTTGCTTTATTACTGGAAAAAAAGGATTCAAATGGAAATTTTGCCCAAAAATGGGTGTTTTGGCACCGTTTTTATTTTATATTTTTAACACCGTTCATCCGAGGGGTTTGGTCAAATGTTATTTTTATAGCGACGACTTTTACGCACGCGACGATGCCCAATATGTATGGCTCTCAGACTTTGGAGACACTAAGCAGGCATCCTAAAACTGCGGCCCTCCAGATGTTGTAAAACTACAATTCCCACCATGCCCTGCTGATGGCTGTAGGTTGTCTGGGCATGCTGGGAGTTATAGTTTTACAACATCTGGAGGGCCGCAGTTTGAGGATGCCTGCACTAAAACTAATATTTTTTTGGGGAAAAAAAATTGTTTCTGTGTCTCCAAAGTCTGAGAGCCATAGTGTTTTATGTTCTCTAGGGGACTGTTGGAGATTATAAAAATTTAGTACTCCATGGAAGTGTGATACTCCCTGAAGCAATCGATAATGCAGAGGCCCGGATGATCGGGGCAAGTGTCACACTGAGTAGTGGTGTCCTTCCGTATCCCCCTCTTGTGACACACTCTGCATCTTTTTTGGGTTCGTCCCTTCTTTCCAGTATGGGGGACCACACCTGGAAAGTGTTGGCCAGGGACGATCCGGGCGCCTCCAGTTCCCGAGGTACTCCGGCCTGCTCTTTCCCGGTCCGAAAAGATCAGGTCTTTGAGGACTGCCTCATAGAATTGGAGGAATGTCCCTGTGCTGCCAGCGCTTCGGGATAGTACAAAAGAGTTGTACATGGCAACCTGCACCATGTAGACCGCAACTTTTTTGTACCATGCCCGGGTTTTGCGCATGGCATTATATGGCTTGAGGACTTGATCAGAGAGATCAACTCCTCCCATATACCGATTGTAGGCGACGATACAATCGGGCTTGAGGACCGTTGCCGTGGTACCTCGCACAGAGACTGGGGTGGTGCTGTTACCGTGGATTGTGGACAGCATAAGGACATCCCTCTTGTCCTTATACCTGACCAGCAACAGGTTTCCACTGGTAAGTGCACGGGTCTCACCCCTGGGGATAGGTACCTGGAGGGGGTGGGCAGGGAGGCCGCGTTGATTTTTCCGCACGGTCCCACAAGCGAACGTGGATCTGGCGGCAAGGGACCTGAACAAGGGAATGCTGGTATAAAAGTTGTCCACGTACAAGTGGTAACCCTTATCCAGCAGTGGGTACATAAGGTCCCACACGAGTTTCCCGGTAACACCCAGAGTGGGGGGACATTCTGGTGGTTGAATCCGGGAATCTCGCCCCTCGTACACACGAAATTTGTAAGTGTACCCTGAGGTACTCTCACAAATTTTGTATAGCTTCACGCCATACCTCGCCCGCTTTGTGGGAATGTATTGGCGGAAACTGAGTCTCCCCTTGAACGCAACGAGAGACTCATCAACCGCGACCTCCCTTCCAGGTACGTAGGCCTGCTGAAATGTGGCCCCAAAGTGATCGATGACCGGCCGTATCTTGTACAGCCGGTCATAGGCAGGATCACTTCGGGGGGGACATGCTGCATTATCGGAATAATGCAGACATTTCCGGATGGCCTCAAACCGGGAGCGTGTCATGGCCGTACTGTACAGTGGGGTCTGGTATAGGACGTCCCCACTCCAGTACAGCCTGACACTGGGTTTTTGCACTAGACCCATATGCAGCACGAGGCCCCAAAATGTCCTCATCTCAGCTGCACTGACCGGCGTCCAGCCACCGGGTCTAGCCAAAAATGAGCCCGGGTTTTGAGCGACGAACTGTTGGGCGTACAGATTCGTCTGCTCCACCATCAGATTCACCAGTGGGTTACTGAAAAAAAAACTAAAAAAGTCTATTTCAGTAAACCCCACTGTGGGAATCTGGATTCCAGGATTGCCAGCGAAATCCGGAATCTCAGGCTCAAAGTCCACTGGGGGACACCAGCTAAGTTCATCGGCAGGGGGCTCCGGTGAACTTATTTGGTGGGCCGGGAAACCAGTACGAACCCCAGGGCGGCTCGTACTAGGGTGGGCCACAGGATCCCTAGCATGTGTGGCCCCTGGCTCCGCCTGGCGGCGTCTCCGCTGCCTTGGTGGCTCATCGTCATCCGATGATGATGAGGAGGATGCGGATGACAAAAGGAACGTGGGGTCATCCTCATCCTCACTGGGGCTCTCAGAGTCGGAGGCAATCTGGGCATATGCCTCCTCGGCCGAGAACACCCGGCGGGCCATGGGTGTGTGTGTGTGCGTGTGTATGTGCGTGCGTGTAAACCTTTATTCTATGTGCGTGTGTGTGGGGGCACGGGTGTTCACGTACTAAAAGTCCAGGCAAAAAAAATGGGCAAGTGTTAGAAAAAAAAAAAAAAAAAGTTCAAACTTGCTGATCAGCGGTTCAACGCTAACAGTGGACGGACGCTAAAAAGTGCCGGCCAGTCAGCGCACGCAGAAAAAAAAAAGTGGTGGTGGGGGGGGGGTCTGGTGGGGGGGGGGGCTGGTGGTGAGGGGGGGCTGGTGGTGGGGGGGGGCAAGTGGCAGGGGGGTCTGGGGTCTGGTAGCTGAAAAAAAAAAGTTTGGAATAAATGTGATTTTTTTTTTTTTTTTTTTTCTAACTTTTCCCTTCTATCCCTGCCTAAAGGTGCCTTTCCCTCACTGACCCTAACCTACCTGGGTGGCGATGGGTGCAGGAGGGTGATGGATGGCGATTAGGGGGACACAGGAGCTGGTGCTGGACGATGCTGCCGGGTGCTCGTGCAGAACAGGAAGAGGAGGGGAGAGAGGACCGCAGGAAGTTTGAATCTCACGCCTCTCTCCCCTGCACCAATCAGCACCCTGCATTGTTACAGGATGCCGGCTGAATGATTTCAGCCGGCATCCCGTTCCGATTAACCCCCGCGGCGCCGGCATCGCTATTTAAAGCCATGACGTACCGGTACGTCATGTGTCCTTAAGGACTCGGGAAACATGCCGTACCGGTACGTCATGTGTCCTTAAGGGGTTAAAAACCCTGCCCTCAGGTCCCACTAAGCCACGCCATGACCCTGTTAGACCATGCCCCCTCCCACTCCGCAGGGTTGGGAGGGAGGGTGACTTTCTCCCTGCAGGTCACGCTCAGACAGCACAGTGCTGCTGTCTGAGAGTAAGCTATTCAAAAGGACATCCCTGTGCCGGACGCAGGACAGGGAGTCTGAAAGCGCATACTATCCGCCCTAAAACTGGACCTCTGGCCACCCTAGGGGCAGCCTGTTGTGGAGGTTACAGTTAAGGGGACGGTCCGTTATGGAGGTCAGTGTTACGGGCAGATTGCTGTAGAGGTCACTGTTAAGGGGGCGTGGTGTTGTGGAGATCACTGAAGACAGGGTACTGTGGAGGTCACTAATAAAGGGGTGGCCGCTGTGGAGGTCACTGTTAAGGGGGCAGGATGCTGTGGAGGTCACCTGTTAAGGTGGTGAGCGCTGTGGAGGTCTCTGTTAAGGGGCAGGGAATGGTGGAGGTCACAGTTAAGGGGCGGGGTGCTGTAGAGGGCACTGTTAACGGGGCTGGGTGTTGTAAAGGTCAAATTTTAAGGGAACGGAGCTCTGTGTAGGTCACTGTTAAAAGAGGTTACTAATAAAGGGGCGGCCGCTGTGGAGGTCACTGTTGAAGGGGAGGGCGCTGTGGATGTTACTGTTAAGGGGGCAGGCCGCTGTGGAGGTCACTGTTAAAAGGGCGGGCACTGTGGAGGTCACTGTTAAGGGAGGAGGGGACTGTGGAGGCCACTATTAAAGGGGCAGCAGTCTACTGTGAGGTCACTGTTAAGGCAGCAGGGTACTGTGATGTCACTGTTAAGGGAGCGGGGTACAGTGGAGGTCACTATTAAGGGAGCGGGGTGCATACTGTGGCAGTCACTGTTAAAGGGGCAGTCACTGAGGAGGTCTCTGTTAAGGGGGCCGGGAATGTTGGAGGTCACAGTTAAGGGAACTATAGCCTATGGTTAGTGTTAAGGGGTCGAGTGCTGTAGAGGTCACTATTAAGGGGGCTGGCCCCTGTGTGAGGTCACTGTCAAGGGGGTGGGGTGCTGTGGAAATCGCTGTTAAAGGGGCAGGCTGCTGTGAAGGTCAAAGTTAAGGGGGTGGGCTGCTGTGGAGATCCCATTTTAGGGAGACAGCGCACTGTAGGGGTCAGTGGTATCTTTTAACAACACACACAAACATTAAATGAAATAGATGAAATATACCCATGCGAAGCCGTACCCTTGAGTTAAAATATATATATTTATATACATATATATATATATTTACACCCTGTTCCAAATTATATTTTTCTCATTTACCTAAATAATTGATGTATATAACAGTCAGTATAATTCTTATGTTATCAACCATTAAGAGTACAATTCAAATTTTATTGAAGATACCTCCTAATCATACTTTTAACAACATTTTAACTTTTTAAACATTTTAACAGGTCACATTACATTTAACACAGGACCCCTTATTTGATAGCAGCTTCACAAGTCTTGCATCCATTGAACTTGTGAGTTTTTGGACAGTTTCTACTTCAATTTGTTTGCAAGATGTCAGAATAGCCTCCCAGAGCTGCTGTTTGGATGTAAACTTCCTCCCACCCTCATAGATCTTTTGCTTGAGGATGCTCCAAAGGTTCTCAATAGGATTGAGGTCAGGGTAGGATGGAGGCCACACCATGACTTTCTCTCCTTTCACCCCCATAGCAGCTATTGATGCAGAGGTATTCTTTGCAGCATGAGATGGTGCATTGTCATGCATGAAGATGATTCTATTATGGAAAGCATGGTTCTTCCTTCTGTGCCAGGGAAGAAAGTGGATAGTCAGAAACTTCACATACTTTGCAAAGGTCATCTTTACACCTTCGGGGACCCTAAAGGGACCGATCAGCACTCGTCCCATGATTCCGGCCCAAAACACGACTCCACCACCGCCTTGCTGATGTTGCACCCTTGTTGGAACAGGGTGGCCGTTCACCAACCATCCACTACTCCAACCATCTGGACCATCCAGGGTTGCACGGCACTTATCAGTGAACAGGACTGTTTGAAAATTAGTCTTCATGTATTTTTCTGCCCTATGCAGCCGTTTCTGCTTGTGAGCATTGGTTAGTGGTGGCCGAATAGAAGGTTTATGCACAGTTGCAAGACTCTGGAGGACTCTACGCCTTGATTTCTGTGGGACTCCAGATGCACCACTAGCTTCAAATATCTGTTTGCTGCCATGTAATGGTATTTTAGCAGCTGCCCTCTTGATCCGATGCATGGATCTGGCAGAAATCTTCCTCAATGTGTCTTTATCTGCCCTAACCCATCTGTCCAAGGCATTGAATTATTTATCTCTCTTCGGCAGCAGAAAGATCCTCTTTTTCCCCAATTTTGCTTTAAAATGGTGCTCTACTTAATAATGTGGAACACCTTCCTTTAGTAGTTTTTTCTTAAAGTGAATCTGTTACCTAGTTTAAGCATATTAAACTGTTACCATTGCAATGTTCAATAAACTACCTTCATTCCAGCAAGGGTCTTCTTTCTTTTATTCATGTTGTCATTTAGATAAAGAAGCGATTTTTTAGATATGCTAATGAACCTTCAAGATGCCCAGAGGGGCGTTATTCCTCTCCTCTAGAGTCCAGTAACACCCCCCTGCAGTTCCCAGCCCGCCTTCATTTCAAGCCCAGTAAGCCTCCTCATAAATGAATTTACTCCCACAGCCGAGCCGAACAGCGCCGCCATCTCCGCTACGTCATATAATTTATTCAACAGACGAACCTTGCGTCCTCCTTTCTTGCCCATGAAATCTCTCTTTAAATTGCCCATGAAATCTCCCTTTTAATTGGGCTCAATTGCCAATCTAATTATCACAGGTGTCCAAGATTGTTTTCAGTGATCAAAAGAGCCCTGAGACACAATGCCATCCATGAGTTAAACTGAAAAACTAAATATTTAATCTTTGTGACACTTAAATATAATTTGTATAATAATTTGTAACAGGGTGTATATATATATATATATATATATATATATAGTAAGAAGGAACAAGGAGCCGTCTTTGACGGAAGATACGTGTCACCGAGGTTCCTGGCCTCGGTGAGGTAAGAACCGGGTTTTTTCCTGAAGTGTCAGGTCTGTAGTGCAATCTGACACTTCAACTGTTAGAATGGCTGTAAAGCAAATCCGGGCCGGTTCTTATTGGGAGCAGCCAAAGAGCAGGGTGGGTGGCTGTTCCCCACGGTTCCAGGCCGGGTTTTGGCTGGAATATAAAAAACCCAGCCAGCATGTTCAGGTGGTGGATTATCCTCCATGACGGAGGAGCTGAGGAGTCTGTGGTTTGGAGATACTGAGGTCATCTGTTTGTGTGAGCCATAGGCTGGGGAAACAGGCCACTAAAGACTGCTGCGGACTCTGGGTGAAAATCATCTGCTGACCAGGTGACGTCTTTTTTGCACTGTGAACTTTGTGTGGTGTGAACAGGCACCAAGACTGAACACTTTCTTTTGGCTTGTTTTCTTGCTATGTGTGAATAAACACTGAACTTTGATTTAAACCTTGTTTTTGCCTCTGTACTGCGTCCGCTTACCCTGCCTACCAAAGCGAATCCCCATAATATATATATATATATATATATATATGAGTTTCTGTCTGTCTGTTCTTTATGTGTGACCAAATAACTGGACTGATCTTCACCAAATTTGGCACACAGGCACACAGGTACATCAGGTGTCCGGGAAGGTTTTAGACTCGTTCTCAGCTCTCTAGGACATATCGTCCCTGAGATATTCCCAAAAAATGACCCACATTAGCCAATACAAGCCTGCAAGTCTTTCTCTTCAAATCCCAACTGCCATAAATACAGTTTTACTCCAGGTTTCCAAAACAACCCAGCCATTTTTCTTTACTGCTTAAAGGGGCGGGCACTGTGGAGGTAACTCTTTTTAAAGGGCTGGGCAGAGTGGAGGTCACTGTTATTAAAGTGGCGGGCACTGTGGAGGTCACTGTTATTAAATAGGCGGGCACTGTGGAAGTCACTGCAATTAAAGGTGGGGGCGCTATGAAGGTCCCTGTTAAAGGGGTGGGCACTGTAAAAGTCACTGTTAAAGGGGCGGTCACTGTTAAAGTCACTGTTAAAGGGGCGGTAACTGTTAAAGGGGCAATCACTGTGAAAGTCACTGTTAAATGGGCAGTCATTGTGAAAGTTTTTGTTAAAGGGGCGGTCACTGTGAAAGTACTGTTAAAGGGGCGATCACTGTGAAAGTCACTGTTAAAGGGACGGTCACTGTGAAAGTCACTGTTAAAGGGGCCTAACCGATCAGGGGCGTGGCTTAGCAGGGCCTGGGGGCGGGCTATTTTGAGGGTGGACCCATTGTGGCAGGAGGCGTGTCTTGGCTCCTTCCTGCAAGTGTGACGCCCCTCTGGGCACCGTACTGGCTCATTTGCAAATCAAATAAACTAGATTTTCAGAGGATAAAAACATCTATTGCTGGAAAAAGGCACATCTAGAAATAAGGTACTAACTGCTATTAGGCCATGGCTTTACTTCAATAGCAATTATACTGGTGACAGATTTCCTTTAAAGCTCTCCTACAGCAGTGAAGATAAATGGCTGGGTTGTTATGGAAACCTGAAGTAAAACTGTATGTGGAGGCTCAAGGACCTGAGAGCTAGCTTCTATTGGCTGATAAGGGTCATGTGACCAAGCTTCTATTGGATAATTCAAATTTTTGGGAATATCTCAGGAACGGTACGTCCTGGAGAACTGAAACCTGATGTACCTGTGTGCCAAATTTTGTGATTGTAAATGCGACGGTGTGTAATCCTTTAGTGGACATACACACACACACACACATACACAGCTTTATAATATATATATATATATATATATATATATTTCAGTTGCAGTCATATTATGTGATATCAAATTGTTAAATCCATTGTTTTGTCTCCTTTTCCAGAACAGTAATTTCCTTCCTGGAGACAATTGTATATACCCTCAAGACTAATCAAGAGTAGACTGTGAGGAAATCAACTGTTGGAAGGAACTGCCCATTGCTCTTTAGAACCTCTTCAGATTATATTCTGCAGTCTTAATTTTGACATTTTGAGATGCAGTAACTGAAATTTCCATTACAGAGAAACATACATCTGCATATTTAACAATCCTTGAAACACCACTCTCTATCCTTCCATTAAAGGGGTTCCCAAGTTATTTTATTTATTTATTTCATAAATTTATAACTAAGCAAATATAAGGGGTCAAAAGACCTGTGTGTAATGTCAACTTCTCTCCCTGCTCTGATGACATTCCGTGCACGAGTCTGAGGGAGCAGGTCTGCCTCTGTGCACAAAACCTCACAGTGAAGGCTGTGCTGCTGGTCATGCCCCCTGCACTGCCCTATCAGATGGCTTAGCTGTCTGCCCTGTGTCTCCCCTTGTAACTGGATTCTTCGGGGAAAGTTTAACCCCTTCTACCATCAGTAGCATAGATTCAGGGTTGGAGGCTCTGCCTCAGGTACTGACCAGCTGCAGGGTTTCCTCTTCTCCAGGCTTTGCAAACACACACAGAGCTGATAAGGACTGGAGGAGTTCTCTCCTCTGTACTTTTCTGCTGGCTGTGAAGAAGTGTCTGCAGAGCATTACACAAGAAAAGGTAGGGAGAAGATCCTGTCTGTATCAGCAATGTCATTGTACTGTACAGCTGGAACTTGTAGTCCAACACATACAACAAAAGTATCCCAGTAGTCAGACTGCAGGCAGGGCAGCAATCTTATTCACTCCCTTTGCAGAGCAGAGGGAGGGGAAAGGCAGTCTTTGTTGACACCCACAAATATTAATGAAGAAAACCTCACAGATTGTTGTTACACATCCCAACAGCTCTGCAACTACAAGTAAACAAAGGGCCAGAACAGGACTAGGGAAATTAGTAAATATCAATTTTTTGGCCTAAAACTTGCTTAGCTTATGTATATATTGTTGACCAACAGATTTAGAGTTATCAGTCCTGGAAGATACCCTGGTTCCTTAAGCTGTATTTGATTTGGTACTGAGAAAGTTAGGATGTAGAGTGTAATGCAGCACGTGTGGACCCACTGTGCCATTGAATGGATAGGACTTAGGGCTGCTCCTGAGGGTGTTGTCTAAGTGGTCCCCTGGTATTTATGCCTTCACCCCTCACTGAAGTCAGGATAGGCAAAATGTATGCTCTACAATAATGAGGCAGAGGTCAGAGCTGGAGGCACAGAGTCAATACAGTGATCAGTCAGAAGTTAGGACAGATGGCACAGGGTCAATATGAATAACAGGCAGAGGTCAGGCATAGGGGGTTAGAATACAAAATATGTACACTTTTGCAGGGATTAGACACACTGAGAAACTTTTGCTTAGACTTCTTCCTATAGGGATGACACCATATATCCTCCAGAAAATGCTATAATATGTTGAGGACAGATTAGATAATGCACACAATGGCCATTTAAGAGCCAAGAAGAGCATGTTTGCATGCCCTATGAGAGTGGGCATCATCCAGAGCAGAAGAAAGGAGATGGGAACAAGTCACAAGTTGCCTCCAGCATGGTGCAGCAAGAGGGGTGAGTACTCGGACGGCCACGCTAGGAGATACTGGCTGACGCAGACAGCGGTATTAAACAATGTAATGAATATTGTCATTCTTATCCTTTAACTCCTGAAAGGAGGTATGAACTTTCACAGATGGATTTCCAGGTTGTGATACTCAAATTAGTCACTGTTTGATGGCAGGTGCACTCTAATACAGATTTTGTAGTGAAGCCACAAACTTAGCCAGAGATAGTCAACAGAATACCAATCAGGATGTAGCAAGCTGGAGGATAAGATAGAATTGTAGTTAGACGATAGGCCATGAGTTGATACCAGAAGTGTAACCTCAAAAATAAGCTGACAGGAACATACAAGATCAAGGTCTAAATCAGACACATCCATGTCAGCTGGACTGATATTATCTGTGGTGCTGGTTGCAATGGCAACCCAAAGTAATAGCCAACTTATAAGAGCAGGGAACAGGAGGTGTTCAGTCAGCACAGGGTCAGTGGTAAGGGGCAGGGGGCCATGAGCAAACGGCAGAAGCATTCTAAACAGAGACATTTGGTAGCCTAACAGTTGGTCGTGGTCAGTGGATGGAACTGCATTCATCCATGACAACTCACGGCAGGAGCCAGCCAAGGTGAGTAACAACTGTGTTTTTCTTTAGGAATGTAGAGTAATATGCCTAGGATATGCCTAGGATTTTGCTCTAACCAGGGAAATCCAATTTTTTTGTATCTTACAATGTGAAACCAGAGACCTGCTGGGAAATACTGTATTATACATTTATAATTTAGTTAAGCTCTGTTTAACATCAAGTATCAAGGCTACCATATCTGAGTTTTCCATTAGAGATCAAAATGAATGCCTTCAAAGCCAGTAGGAACCTGACATAATGGAGGCTAATTAAAGCCAGCTGAGATGCCATTAATATTGATTGGGGCGACAACATTTTTCCAGATTTCAGTAAATTATTGATTTATGTTGGAATTGTGAATATGATAATGTTATATATTGCTGGCAGAGTAAATTCTGCATGCCAGGGTATTGTCAACAATTTAGTTTTCTCCATTGTTCCTAAGTAAACTAGTACTTTATAACTTCTGTCTAACTTTCTTCTGCTTATATGTGTTGGTTTATAAGTTTAAATAATTGTGAGTCCTGAGCCCATTGGTTTTACTTGCATTTTACTAGAAGCTTAGATGAAATTATTATAAAGAGTCTACATTCTGTTGCTGATGAAACAGAAAGGTTTATGGTCATTTTGGCCTTCTGAGAAGCTATGTAATCACAAATGATTTCCAGAATTTTTATTTTTTTTTGCAAATTTGACAACCCACTGCCAGTTTACAAAGATGCTCAAACTTCACCGGGAGTCAGGTTTCATAAATAATTATTTATGAAGAAGCCTATTTCCACTTTCAGCAAAAATATATCTGTAACATGCTGTACATATTTTATGTTCTCCCAATCTATTCCTCTGACAGCTCATTTAAATACCTTGACCCTTTTCGGAATTTTATGTGCTTCATTGCAACCATCGTGCAGTTATAAGGAAATCTCATGATTGACCCAACACTGATGCACATCTTCTTGAGAAGAAATAAACATGTGACAAATAAAACTGATTTTATAATGACATAGTCAAATCCATAAGTCTCCATAGTTAGAAATTACAGTACGGTCACGGTCAGGCCTCTGAATAAGGAGCGAACCCAGTGCTACACTATTTGATTTGGCTTAGGGCTTAATCGGTGTCATGTTCCTATCATGCACGGAACACATCCAGGCACAGTAACAGTAGCAGTATTAGTGATGTTGTGGCAGAGGTCGAAGAGGAACATTGGCGGTCTGGTAATTGGCCAACGACCTATTACCATAGTCTTCTAACAACCTCATATGTATTGTGAATAGTTTTCAGGACCACACATACATACTACACACTATTACAGTATATGGTCAATCTTAATCTAGTGTGTGAAAGGTCAGGTAAAAAGCAATGGCATGTCCCCCAGGCAGGCATATGGAGAAGGACAGGATGAGAATGTCTGGAGGCTTTGTCTTCCCCTTCTTTCTCTTGCCGGGAGAGGGAGGTGGAAGGAGTGCAGACAGCAGCTCTGGTGGAGCACAACAGGCCCTGTTCCCTGCACATCAAGGCCCCTTCTCCACTGCTGGAGTAACAACTCTGCAGCAGAAGCAAGTATGTGCATGTATATGTATATGTGTGTTGATTTGTGCAATGTACATGCATATGTGTGTAATGTACAGTATATGCATACGATTGTGTGTCTAATACATATAAAAAAAAAAATGCTTAATGTGCAGATGTACATTCACATATACTGTATATCTGTTATAGACAGCAAGCCAGTGTCACCTTATCTTCTTCCTCTTTGTTTTTAGTGCCAGAAAAACTCAGAAAGATGAAAGATCCAGCGAGGAGGCATTTTATAGACAGAATTGTAAGAGGGTAGGAATGTCTAAATTCCGCAATGCTAAAGAGAGCATGTATCCTTTAGATAAAATTCTTTTGGTATGAATTTAAACCTTTTTAGGTTGCTGCTCCATCTATTGTAACAGTTGAAATGTCAAGTGCAACATACCAGATTGCTGAGGAGTATGCCAGTATTGCATAGAGTATGTTATGGTATTTTATTTATTGCACGCTATTTCATCCTCCAACATTTAAGCGTGTGATTTACCTTGCATTCTTGTTTGATACGCATATGTACTGTGCCATTTAGTTGATGTAAGACCACAGCAAGACAAAATGGAAATACCATGTTCTGGTACCATGATGAAAAGCTATGAAGGGTAAAGTACTTTAAAAAGGTGTTGCACTAACGTGGGTGTGCACAAGGCCTGAACATAGCTGTATGCCGGTGGGGAAGGTTGCAGGCAGCCTTGAATGGCTCCATTCTGTGGAAGTCATATTACCTCTGACAGAATGGGATATACTGTGGAACACACTGTTGATGTTGTACTGAACTGTACGATAAATGAATTGCGTTGCAACAGGGGTGCACCTAGCCTTTCTGCTGCCTGAGACAAAAATTGAAATGTCCCCCCCCCTTTCCCAATGCCAATTCCTTAACCTAACCCCTTCCCTTAAGCCGATGTCCCTTTGGCTGGCCCCCTCTTGCCCCTACCTGGTCCTGCCTGAGGTGATCGCCTCACCTGGCCTCATTGGTGGTGCACCCCTGCGCTGCGACATGAAGATACTGCACTGTATATGTGTATGTTAACAGCACTGTGGTTATGCTGCTATCTCGAGGTCAATAGTGTAATTTCTGTTGGATAAGATGACTTTAGATGCATAGGACCTTTGGTCATATGATCTAATTATGCATGTCATCAAATAATAATGAGATCAGATGTCAGTGATATGAAAACTAGTAGACCTAGAGTCAGTAGCACACAGCACGGAGAGAAAAAAGGCTGGGAGTCTGCTGAGGAGGAGAGAGAGAAATATAAGGTGCCTTTACACTTCCCTCAGTTCAGGCAGTGCAAGTGCCGATGGATGTTTACACCAGCCTGATGCAAACAGAATGCGAGAGGAACATGTTCTACCGCAGTCATTCCTCCCTCATTCTGTTCAATTCATTTTCGGAAGCACATCTCTAATTACACTGGGAGATGTGCTGCCTATAATCTGATGAAAGATGCCAATCAGTGATGGCCAAGTTTGATCTTGTTCATTGGCTGATCAGCTGCTCGATTATATGATCCAATTACCGCAAATAAGCATTCCTGGAGTCCCCTCTTAAAATAGAACATCATAATGATTAATAATGCTGTGTGTCCCTGCTCAACATCATCTGTAATGAGTTGTATTGTCATAATGCTGTCAGTACAATTGAGTACATCTGAGGTCTGGCAGGCACAAACAGTATTATGAATCACTATAATGCCAAACCGGCCTTACTCTGCATGCTAGTTAGCTAGAACATGGAGGTGAGTGTTTCTTTTCAACTGGTATACCAGCTCAGGACCTAGATATGGGAAGAGAGTCACCAACAGAAGGGTACCCGGAGCAGAGATAGTGATTTGCGCTTCCTAGCCCACTCAGCGTCAAAACATATATTTTCTGTAAGCTCTGACCCCACTTGCAGCATCACTGGCATCATTGACATTGAAAGGGTTAATGGTTGGCTTGTAGAATTCAAGTCTGACAGTTAGTGAATGACAGTGCAGTAGGTTAGCCATGTCTCACTATACAAGACATGACCTCAAAAGGCCAGTCCCATCTTTGCTACAACCGGAAGCTCAAGTATCACCTTGTGAAGGGTTCTCCCGTGTTGACATCTCAGAATGTGTGTATATACAGTATATATGTATGTGTTTGTAATTTGTGTACTTACTGTATGTGAGCAGTTTGTGTACAGTATATACACATATTTAATATGTGTAAAGTATGTGTGCTGAATAGTAGTATATATGAGTGTAGTTGGTGTTTTATAGCAGTACTATGTGTATGTGGTATAGCAGTATGTTTGTTACATTGTATCTTGAGATGGAAACAACTTATGTGGGTTGTAAGTGTGTGTGGGTGTGTGTATGTGGGTGAGGTGGGGGCTGCCTGTGTGTAGAAATTCTCAGCTACAGCACTGATTGCAGGCACTAGCATGGGTTTAGCATTTTATTAGAAATCGCTTATTAGCTCCTGTAGAGGTTTACTGCAAAATTGTCTTAATTTTGTTCATAGGAGAAGCATGCATATCTAGTTAAGAAAAAAATAGATTTGACAAATAGATCTCATATTCTTTTTTTCCACTTCCCTGTGTGTACTTAGAAAGAAAGGCTTAATAGCATGGTTGTGTATTAGGAGAAAGGCTAACATGACATGAATTAGGAATAACATATAGCGTACATACAAGGGGAGAAAATAATGTGAGAAAAGTAGTAAAATACCATTTCTCGGCGTAAGTAATGCTTATCATAAAATAAGTCCTGGGAGAGAACTGTGTTTATATGTGGTTAGGGGAAGATAGCATGCAATTTTAAAGTGTATGGGTTAATGTTTGAGGCATAGTAGAATTTTAACCATCCAGTGTTTTATTATGTTTTTTAAGTCATTTAATACAATTGCCTTTAGCTTTTATACTGCACATATTTTATTCTAGTTATGGCAGCTTAGCAGCTTAAATTCCTTTGTCACCATGGCAATGTGACATAAAGTCATATAGACATATGCTTTTTATTTATAGAAGTGCTTTTAAAATAATATACAACATTCAATTCATTTCCAAGGACAAATTGACATGCACATTATGTAAGGACAAATAATATCAAACTATATACAGTAAAATTGCCTCTATATGGCATATGTGGCAACGTGAATAGTGATGGGTGCAGTAAAGTCCCGGGGAAGCATGAAAAAGGGGTGTTGTTTGCACCAGGAGCGTGTCACCAAGGGGCCCGGCCTTGATGGAGTAAAAGCCCTAGACTAAGCTAGTTGGTGGACACCAAGCTACTTAGCTTAGCTGGCTCCTGCTAGTCCAGGGTGGGCTTTTACTGGGAACAGGCAATGTGTTGGGCGGGTGCCTGTTCCCCATGCTCCAGGATTTTGGAATATGCCCATGTCCAGGGATGCTATTTAATCCTGTTGCTGGACTTGGGTGTGGCTCCCAGTCTGGGAAAGGAGCAGGCTGTGTCGAGGCCTGTGGGAGCCGGGACCCTCTAACCCTGTGTGTGGGGCAGTGGCGTACCGCCAATATAGGCAGACCACGCTGTTGCTATGAGGCCCTCGGCACAGGGGGGCCCAAAGCGCATGGAAGGCCCCGCCCCCTCGTTTGCTCTGCACACTTAATTAATTAGATAATATGCGATCTTGTGTATTCTTCCGAACTGCCTTCCCCCTCACCCGTTGCAGCCACTGACCAATCATTGACCTGAAGGACTGGGACTCTGGGCTGCAGGCGTGCTGCATTTCACACTGGCCAATCAGCGCAAGACAGCGCAAAGAGACAGCTGCTGATTGGCCAGTGTATTGCTGGGATGGCACAGGCAGCAGGAGCGGACGCCTGCAAACTAGACACAGAGCAGCGACTCAGGGATCCTTCCTCGCTGCCCACCTGGCTGAAGACTGGTCATCTGCCCTGGCGACAGCAAGTGCAGTGGCACTAGTGAGTGCAGCCCCTGGCCCAGACTGAAGGACCGTTTCTGACCAAACAGGGGGGGGGGGGGGGCTCATAGAGGACAGTCTGCTTTCCTCCTACTCTGTCCTCTATGAGCCTCCCCCCTGAGTCCCTATGAGCCTCTGAGTCCCCCCCAACCCCTAATGCCTCCCAAAATGCCCAGGGGGGGGATAGGAGGATAACACAATGTCATCTATGAGCCCCCCCCAGGTCCTCTATGAGCCCCCAACCCCTAATGTCCCTAAAATGCCCAGGGGGGAGGAGTAGGAGGAAAGCACACTGTCCTCAATGAGCTTCCCCCCCCCCCGAGTCCTCTATGAGCCCCCCCCAACCCCTAATGCCCCCCATTCCTCCAAAATACCCAGGGGGGAGAGTAGGAGGAAAGCACGGTGGCTATGTGCACACTCAGCATCAGCAGCAAGGAGTTAAAGGGGTTTGGGCAGTGGCGTACTGCAACCGTTTGGGGTAAGAGAAGGGATGACAAAATGGCGCTGGTAGCAAAGAGGTTAAGATGTGGGGGATGGCCTACGTCTGGCTTTAGCACAGTGGACACAGGCAGGAGGAGCGATGTGTATGCGGGCTCCTGCCCTGCACTCGTTCAGCTGTGCTCACATACATATTGCTCCCTGTGTCCACTGTCCTGTGCCCACTTTACCCAAGCAGACAGGCAGAAGCAGTGATGTGATCATATTTATTGTATGTATGTATGTGTCTGTCCCTGTCCCTGTGTTTGTGTCATCATCACCATGCCCACAGTGTTCCTATGTCTTGACGCATAAGGACGTTCTGTGCGGGGCAAGATAAAGAAGAAGGAAGAGGAGGCAGAGACGCCAGCATGGAGTCCGTGGGAGAGGCACAGGAGGCACACTAAGGACACAGGTAACACTACCACATGGTCTACACTAGTGTTTTCTGTGGTTTTGCATAGGACTGCAGGTAACACTACCACATTATCAGCACTAGTGCTATCTGTGGTTTTATATAGGACTGCAGGTAACACTACTACATTTTCGGTAATCAGAGAGCCATCACTGTTATCTGTATTCACAGAGCTATCACTGTGTTATTTGTGGTGTTACATAGGACTACAGGTAACATCTACTACATTATCTGTACTGAGAGAGTTATCACTGTGTTATTTGTAATGTTACATAGGACTGCAGATAAAACTTTTATGGAATATCCACAGGAGTCCCATAGATTCAGATACCACAGGACTTTGTTCCTACGGCATTCCCTTTGCCGCAAAACTGACCTGTGCCCTTCATTCTCTGGGTCCGTATCAATACGTACAAACGTATGTATACATTTCTTTATTGGCAAATGGGGGTGTGGCAGGGGAGGAGCCAGAACAGGAGGTGGGATGGGACAGGAGGTGGGATGGGACAGGGGTGGGTAGTGGGTGGGGTTTGGGGGCCCAATTCAGATTCTTGCTATGGGGCCCAGTAATTTCTATGTACGCCCCTGGTGTGGGGTAAGCACTAGTGATGTGTTTTAGGGAGCTGGGTGGTAGACCCAGATCCCAATAGAGAGGGAAAGACCGTTTAGTCAGTGGCCAGATGCCTGAGGATTTATGTTTTGATTTATGTTTTGGTTACTGTTTTGTGCTGATGTGCTTGAAAATTAAGCATTGTTTGGACTTCAATCTGGTGTCCGTAGCGAAGTCTGAGAGAATGACCCCCGGATAAGAGACGATTCCTTACACATATCATGGATATACTGTTTGATTTTATCTATTTTATCTATCTTTTTTAAATCTATCTATCTATCTATCTATCTATCTATCTATCTATCTATCATCTATTTATTATTTATATAATACAGAAAAGTAATATACAGCAGCACATCAAAATAAATAAATGAAAACATAAAAAGTGAACTTCATTCACCCAAATGTACAGCAGCAACATTTCAGTCCTATCAGAGTACCTTTCACAAGATCTATCTATCTATCTATCTATCTATCTACAAACCGGATTCCAAAAAAGTTGGGACACTAAACAAATTGTGAATAAAAACTGAATGCAATGATGTGGAGATGGCAAATGTCAATATTTTATTTGTAATAGAACGTAGATGACAGATCAAACGTTTAATCCGAGTAAATGTATCATTTTAAAGGAAAAATACGTTGATTCAAATTTTCACGGTGTCAACAAATCCCCAAAAAGTTGGGACAAGTAGCAATAAGAGGCTGGAAAAAGTAAATTTGAGCATAGCAAAGAGCTGGAAGACCAATTAACACTAATTAGGTCAATTGGCAACATGATTGGGTATAAAAAGAGCTTCTCAGAGTGGCAGTGTCTCTCAGAAGCCAAGGTGGGTAGAGGATCACCAATTCCCACAATGTTGCGCAGAAAGATAGTGGAGCAATATCAGAAAGATGTTACCCAGCGAAAAATTGCAAAGACTTTGCATCTATCATCATCAACTGTGCATAACATCATCCGAAGATTCAGAGAATCTGGAACAATCTCTGTGCGTAAGGGTCAAGGCTGTAAAACCATACTGGATGCCCGTGATCTCCGGGCCCTAAAACGACACTGCACCACAAACAGGAATGCTACTGTAAAGGAAATCACAGAATGGGCTCAGGAATACTTCCAGAAACCATTGTCAGTGAACACAATCCACCGTGCCATCCGCCGTTGCCAGCTGAAACTCTACAGTGCAAAGAAGAAGCCATTTCTAAGCAAGATCCACAAGCTCAGGCGTTTTCACTGGGCCAGGGATCATTTAAAAGGGAGTGTGGCAAAATGGAAGACTGTTCTGTGGTCAGACGAGTCACGATTCAAAGTTCTTTTTGGAAATCTGGGACGCCATGTCATCCAGACCAAAGAGGACAAGGACAACCCAAGTTGTTATCAACGCTCAGTTCAGAAGCCTGCATCTCTGATGGTATGGGGTTGCATGAGTGCGTGTGGCATGGGCAGCTTGCATGTCTGGAAAGGCACCATCAAAGCAGAAAAATATATTCAGGTTCTAGAACAACATATGCTCCCATCCAGACGTCATCTCTTTTAGGGAAGACCCTGCATTTTTCAACAAGATAATGCCAGACCACATTCTGCATCAATCACAACATCATGGCTGCGTAGGAGAAGGATCGAGGGACTGAAATGGCCAGTCTGCAGTCCAGATCTTTTACCTATAGAGAACATTTGGCGCATCATAAAGAGGAAGGTGCAACAAAGAAGGCCCAAGACGATTGAACAGTTAGAGGCCTGTATTAGACAAGAATGGGAGAGCATTCCTATTTCTAAACTTGAGAAACTGGTCTCCTCGGTCCCCAGACGTCTGTTGAGTGTTGTAAAAAGAAGGGGAGATGCCACACAGTGGTGAAAATGGCCTTGTCCCAACTTTTTGGGGATTTGTTGACACCATGAAATTCTGATTCAACATATTTTTCCCTTTAAAATGGTACATTTTCTCAGTTTAAACTTTTGTTCCGTGATTTATGTTCTTTTCTGAATAAAATATTAGAAGTTGGCACCTCCACATCATTGCATTCAGTTTTTATTCACAATTTGTATAGTGTCCCAACTTTTTTGGAATCCGGTTTGTATCTATCTATCTATCTCTCATGAAGATACAACAGCAGCACTGTCACAATTTTAGGAAGATTGGGTGCAATCCCTCCAGGACTGTTGGTTGATAGCCCAAAGATTCAACTTGAAGAATGAGGCAGCACTGCAGGGTAGGTAAAAGTGTGATGGACCGGCCTTATTAGCCCAAAACGCAAGTATCTTCCCAGCTTAATGCCACTTTTCTCAAGCAATGTGGCTAGTGTAAAAAGTGAGGTATATATACACAAGTGAATCAATTGATTACATGATTTGTCATCAGACAAAATTAATAAAAATAGCATGAACATACAAAGTGTAATAACAACTCATCTTAAAATTTATAGTGTCATAATTCCACTTATATAGTCATCAATGTGTCACCCAAGTAATGCAGTGCTTATACAGAGTTATTTGCTTAATTAGTGCTAATTGGAAGTGCACAACAGCTGTGGACATCCAGCTGAGTTTAATAAATCAATTATAAACATTATTGTATCTTCCAAGGCTCTCTCTAATATGAGTCCCATAGTATGTGGATGCATGTCACGGCATCCGGAAGTGTGCAGAGCGCAGGTGCCTGCATGTAGGCCCGCATGCACACATAGTATTGGCATCCATACTGCCAGTATTGGAGTAGTGCTGCTGGCCACCATGTGATTGGGCCACCTCCTGCTCCGGGAACCAGCACAGCCAGACCACCAATATTACCACTAAAAAGATAAAAAAAATAAGAAAATTACTAAATATTTACATGTAAGAGAAAACTCTTCTTGTTAGATATGTACGTAAGCACTAGGCTAAAGATATTGGTAATTACAAAGTGTTCCTATGTGCGATCGCTCCTTTGGCACTGTGTCTGAGTACAGGCATAGCAGCTTAGGCATTCCATGAAGACGCTGCTCATAAACCACACACCTATGTGTTCTAGGCAGAGACAGCTCTCCATAAAGAGTTATAGATTGTGGAAGTCCCAAATGGGACAAACTAACCAGGTGAACAAAAACTCTTCCTACTGTGTACTGTACACTTCTGGTGGGTATGAACAGTACAAGAACTATGGTAACCTTTTGCGTTAAAAGGCATGGTCGAAAGATATAAAAGTTATATACAATGTAACAAAATAGGTATATTTCTATCTGTAGGTGCTACATATTCACAGAAAGTGTATTTGTGTACAGTATGTGAATTTGGCATTACTAATGTATAACTTATACCTACCAATGAGGCGCAAGCCATGAATCATTACAATAAAGGGCGATGACATACAAAGCTATCCTATGACAGGTATAAGAGAACACTTCCTTCACACATACCTGTCAAAACAAATGTGCCTAATATAATAAATCTATGCCAAATAACAGAAACATGGCAAAAGAAATTGAATGTTATATATGCAGTACTTAAAACACCATCTCAACTGCAGCAAGTATCTAAAATATTACACATGCTTTACATATCAGGCCCAGGGCTATACCACTTTATACCATATCTATATTTACAAAATTTATGGCCAAAGTGGGATGGTCCAATAATAGTCAAACATTACATATGTACTGTATGTTGGCGATCTATTTAATGATTTACATCTATGCCATGAAATTATAAATTTATGACCCTCTTGGCTTCTTTACACAGTTTGCCCATGGAACCATTTTTACTTAATTAACAAGCTACTTGCAAACTATTTAAAATAAATGACTTATAAGGAATGGTTTTATATTTGTGTATGGAATGCAGAGTGACCTCTAATCTACACTGTTTTTTACTATATGCATGTAATTTGTAAGTGCACGTTTATTAAAATAATAAAGATGATATAATTGCAATATAAAATATATTTTACTCCAAACCTTTTATTATCTTCATTATTCTATTGTCTCCAGGCCCTGTACTACATGAGGTCACCTTTACTAGCAATTCATAGTCAAGTTATAAAATGATCACATTTAATGAATAGTGTAGACTTTCATATGAATCACTGACCAACCCAGTGACTATCTAAAAATATATGGGCTATTCTCCTACAACTTTTGTAATTACTCATACCTGAAGTGTTTTAAAACATTTGCCCATTTACTTATGTGAGTTCATCTAGGTTTTTGTGTACATTGTGTCAACAAAATGGTGTTGATGCATCTAGGTTTAGAGAACATTACTGCACCTAGTCCAAAAAAGGAAGGTGAATTAACGGAAAGCTGTGATGTTTTGTGCCACAATTGCACCACAATTCTGGCATAAAATTCTGTCTCAAACTAAGCCAATGAATAGTCGGTAAATAGTTAGATAAAAGTATCTGTCTCTACACCACATAATAAGTCTGGACAGATTGTCTAAGTTTACACCATCTACAGTCTTAGTAAATGTGTCCCAATGTTTCTCAGCCAAGTACCCTCTGCATACATAAATTATTTAAAAGCATAGGTAGCTTGAGTGCCCACTTATATGAAGCAAATCTACCTAATAATGAATAGCAATTGCCAAAATATCATTAGTTCTGTACAAATTCTGTATGCCAAATCATATAATACAATGCATTCGGAACATCTTCAGACCCTTTCACTTCTTTCATATATTGTTATGTTGCGATAAAATTGAAGATAAACAAAACAAAAATTAAGCTTTCTTCCATCATTCTGCTCTTAATACGCCGTAATGACAGTAACAGTAAAAATGCCAAAAAGAAAAAACCAAATTTTTGACATTTTTGAAATTTATTAAAATGTAATAACTATAACTTTGAAAAGCCATAAATATTTGAAGCCTTTTGCGATGACACTTGAAATTTAGCTCTGGGGGCCTCCCATTTATCTTGATCATCTTTAAGATGTTTCTATACCTTGATTGGAGCACACCTGTGGTAAATTCAATTGACTGAACTTAATTGTAAAAACACATCCCTGTCTATATAAGGTTTCACAGCTGACAATGCATATAAGAGCAAAAAGCAAGCAAGGGGAAAAGAACTGACAGTAGAGCTCAGAGACAGAATTGTGTGGAGGCACAGAACTGAAGCAGGGTACATAACATTTCTGCTACACTGAACATTCCCAAGAGCACAGTGACCTCCATAATTTTTTTATGTAAGACTTCTGGAACAACCAGGACTCTTCCTAGAGCTATTATGGCGAAAAAAGATAGGAAGGCGCTCATAGGGTAGTAAGTTTGATAAAAAAATGCATAAAAATAAGACATCAATGGTTGTGCTCGCCTTATGGTGTTGTGCCTACGTAGGCACAACACTCGTGAGGAAAGGGGGTCGGTGCAGCAGGTATCTTCTCAGTCCTCGTAGGTGGAGTAGCCAAGCCCCAGCACGGACCCTACAGACTTGAAAAAGGAGTGTACTGACTCCGAAATGCATTGTCACTCATCAATAAAGACCCTTTATTTATCTACTGAGGTCATGTCTTTGCGCCAGAAGGTATCAATTGGTGTACTATTTTAGTACACAAAACTCTCCCCATTGTCTTCCTAGAGCTAGCCCTGCCTCCAAAATAAGTACAGTAATTGTTCAAGAAGGTCCTTGGTAACAGAGGTGACCAAGACCCCAATGGTTACTCAGGTTGAGTTTCTGTGTGCAGATGGGAAAAACCTCAAGAATGTCAGCCATAACTGCAGCACTTGACTAATCTGGGATTCATGGCAGAGTGACTAGAAAGAAGCTTCTCCTCAGTAAAAGACACATGAAATCCCATCAGAAGTTTGCAAAAAAAGCACCTAAAGAACCCTCAGACTGTGAGAAAAAAACATTGAGCATTTTGGCCTCAATTCTAAGCATCATATCTAGAGTAAACCAGGCACTGCTCATCACCTGCTCAATACCATCCGTATAGTGGAGCATGATGGTGGCAGTATAATGCTGTGAGGGTGATTTTCAGCAGCTGGGACAGAGAGACTAATCAGGGTTGTGGTAAAGATGAATGGAGCAAAGTATAGAGATATTCTTAATGAAAACAAGACCTAAAATGTACTGGACCTGAGACTGGGTTGAAGGTTCAACTTCTAAGCACACAGCCAAGACAACATAGGAGTGGCTTAGGGACAACTTTGTGAATGTCCATTAGTGGCCCATCCAGAACTCTGACTTGAACCCAATTGAACATCTACAGATGGACCTGAAAATGGGTGTTCACTGATGGTCCCTATTTACCAACTGTCCCCATCCAACCTGAGCTTGAGAGGATCTGAAGAGATTAATGGCATAAAATCCTAGTACGGAGTAAAAGGTCTGAGGACTTATGTCAATGCAAGATTTTAATTTTCCTTCTCAACAGATTAGAAAAGATATTTAGAAAATTCTGTTTTCACTTTCTCAATATAGGGTATAGAGTGGGCAGACTAAATGGGCCAAATGGTTCTTATCTGCTTACACATTCTATGTTTCTGTGTTTCAATGAGTGCAGAATGATGGAGAAAAAAAATTAATTAATTATAACATTTTAGCACAAGGTTGCAATATAACAAAATGTGAAAAAACTGAAAGGGTCTGAATACTTTCCTAATGCACATGTCTTAAAGTTGCATTAACCTCTTCCGGACACAGGGCGTACAGGTACGCCCTTATGTCCTGGTACTTAAGGGCACAGGGAGTACTACTGTTAGTGCATTGCACACCCCACCGCTGATCGACTTCGGACGATTTAGAATTTTTTTGTTTTACTTTTTTTAAAAATTTTCCCCCTTTTTTTATTTAGTCTTTTTTTTCTGTTAGTTTTAGGGATAAAGTACGCGAACACCCGTGCCCCCACACACATGCACACCAAATAAAGATTTACACACACGCACATACACACGCAGACACACACTCCCCTATGGCCCGCCGGATGTTCTCGGCCGAGGAGGCATACGCCCAGCTTGCCTCCGACTCCGAGAGTCCCAGTGAGGACGAGGATGACCCCACTTTCCTGTTGTCATCCGCGTCCTCCTCATCATCTAGCAATGATGATGATGAGCCCCCAAGGTGGCGGAAATGCCGACAGGCGGAGCAAAAGGACCGCCATGCTAGGGACCCTGTGGCCCAGCCTAGTACGAGCAGCTCTGGGGCTCGTACTAGTTTTCCTGCCCACCAGTTAAATCCACCGGAGCACCCTGCCGGTGAACTTGTCTGGTGTACCCCAGAGCGATATGAGCCTGTGATTCCTGATTTTGTAGGCCAATCAGGAATCCAAATTTCCACAGTGGGCTACACTGAATATGACTTTTTTTGTCATTTTTTCAGTGACCCACTGGTAAAGCTGATGGTGGAGCAGACGAACCTGTACGCCCAACAGTTAGTTGCTCAACACCCAGGCTCCTTTTTGGCTAGGCCTGGTGGCTGGACGCCGGTCAGTGCAGCTGAGATGAGGACATTTTGGGGCCTTGTGCTGCATATGGGCCTGGTCAAGAAACCCAGTGTCAGGCATTACTGGAGTGGGGACGTCCTCTACCAGGCCCCACTTTACAGTACGGCCATGACACGCTCCTGGTTTGAGGCCATCCGGAAATGTCTGCAGCATATCCCCCCCAAAGTGATCCTGCCTATAACCGTCTGTATAAGATATGGCCGGTCATCGATCATTTTGGGGCCAAATTTGTACAGGCCTATGTACCTGGAAGGGAGGTCGCGGTTGATGAGTCTCTCATTGGTTACAAGGGGAAACTCATTTTCCGCCAGTATGTTCCCTCAAAGCGGGTGAGGTATGGCGTGAAGCTGTACAAACTTTGTGAGAGTACCTCAGGGTACACTTACAAGTTTCGTGTGTACGAGGGGCGAGATTCCCGTATTCAACCCCCAGAATGTCCTCCCACTCTGGGTGTTAGCGGGAAACTTGTGTGGGACCTTTTGCACCCACTGCTAGATAAGGGTTACCACCTTTACATGGATAACTTTTATACTAGTATCCCCTTGTTGCAGATCCACGTCCGCTTGTGGGACTGTCAGGAAAAATCAATGCGGCCTCCCTGCCTAACCCCCTCCAGGTACCTATCCCCAGGGGTGTGACCCGTGCCCTTACCAGTGAAAACCTGTTGCTGGTCAGATATAAGGACAAGAGGGATGTCCTTGTACTGTCCACAATTCATGGTAACGGCATCACCCCTGTCCCTGTGCGAGGAACTGCGGCAACGGTCCTCAAGCTCGATTGTATCGTCGACTATGATCGGTATATGGGAGGAGTTGGAGTCTCTCTGATCAAGTCCTCAAGCCATATAACGCCATGCGCAAAACCAGGGGCATGGTACAAAAAAGTTGCGGTCTACTTGTTGCAGGTTGCCTTGTACAACTCTTTTGAGCTGTGTCGGAGTGCTGGCAACACAGGGACATTCCTTTAGTTCTATGGGGCAGTCCTCAAGGCCCTGATCTTTTCGGACCGGGAACTGGAGGCGCCCGGATCGTCCCTGGCCAACACTTTCCAGGTGTGGTCCCCAATACTGGAAAGAAGGGATGAACCCAAGAAAAGTGCAGAGTGTGTCGCAGGAGGGGGATACGGAAGGAGACCACTACTCAGTGCGACACATGCCCCGATCATCCGGGCCTCTGCAAACTGATTCTCAGACTTGAGACACCCCAAAAAAATTGTAAAAACTAAAATAATAAAAAAAAAGTATACAAATTAGGTATCACTGCGTCGGTAATAATCTCCTTTATAAAAATAGCCTAACACCTCAGATTAATAATACGATCCCAAAAAAAAAAACGGTGCAAAAAAAGATTTTTTTTTGTCACCTTACAAAACAAAAATTTTAATAGCAAGCGATCAAAAAGTCATATAGCCCCCAAAATAGTGCCAATAAAACCGTCCTCTCATCCTGCAAAAAATGAGCCCCTACATAAGATAATCGGTAAAAAAATAAAAATAAAATGACTCTTAGACTTTAGAGATACAAAAACCTTTTTTGTATCAGAAAGGATAATATAGTCTAAAACCTAAATAACTGTAAAAAAAAAAAAAGACTTATTAGGTATTGCCGCGTCCGTAAGAATCTCCTCTATAAAAATACCCCATGACCTAACCCCCCAGATTAATACGGTCCCCCCAAAAAAACTTTAATGGTGCTATTTTTGGCACATTTCCATTTCAATCCGTTTTTTTCTGGTAACAAAGCAAGGGTTAACAACCAAACAAAAGTTAATATTTAATACCCTGATACTGCAGTTTACAGAAACGCCACATTTGTGGTCTTAAACTGCTGTATCAGTAAAAGGAAAGCCGCAAAAGGAAAGGACCGACATGGTTTTTGGAAGGCCGATTTTGATGGCCTTTTTTATTGACACCATGTCCCTTTTTGAAGCCCCCGTGATGCCCCCCTAGAGTAAAAACTCCCTAAAAGTGACCCCATCTAAAAAACTATACCCCTGAAGGTATTCAAAACTGTTTACAAACTTTATTAACCCTTTAGGTGTTCCTCAACAGTTAATGGCAAATGGAGATGAAATTTCAGAATTTTCTATTTTTGGTAACCTTACCTCACAAAAATGTAATATAGAGCAACCAAAAATCATATGTACCCTAAAAATAATCCCAACAAAACCACCACCTTATCCCATAGTTTCCAAAATGGGGTCACTTTTAGGGAGTTTCTACTCCAGGGGTGCATCAGGGGGGTTGAAACAGGACACGGTGTAAATAAACCGGTCCATAAAAATCAGCCCTCCAGAAACCACACTGGCGCTCCTTTCCCTCTACGCCCCGCTGTGTGGCCGTACAGTAGTGTATGGCCACATATGGGGTGTTTCTGTAAACGGCAGAGTCAGGGCAATAAAGATACAGTCTTGTTTGGCTGTTAACCCTTGCTTTGTTAGTGGAAAAAATGGGTTAACTTAAAATGGAAAATTTGGCAAAAAAATTAAATTTGCAAATTTCATCCTCATTTGCCAATAACTCTTGTGCAACACCTGAAGGGTTACCAATGTTTATACAATCAGTTTTGAATACCTTGAGGGTGTAGTTTCTTAGATGGGGTCATTTGTAGGGAGTTTCTACTCTAGTGGTGCATCAGGGGGGCTTCAAATGGGACATGGTGTAAATAAACCAGTCCAGCAAAATCTGCCTTCCAAAAACTATATGGGGCACCTTTCTCTCTACGCCCTACTGTGTGCCCGTACAGTAGTTTATGGCCACATATGGGGTGTTTCTGTAAACGGCAGAGTCAGGGCAATAAAGATACAGTCTTCTTTGGCTATTAACCATTGCTTTGTTAGTGGAAAAAATGGGTTACAATGGAAAATGTGGCAAAAAAAATGAAATTTTCAAATTTCATCCCCATTTGCCAATAACTTTTGTGCCTAACACCTAAAGGGTTAACAAAGTTTGTAAAATCAGTTTTGAATACCTTGAGGGGTGTAGTTTCTAGAATGGAGTCATTTTTGGGTGGTTTCTATTATATAAGCCTCACAAAGTGACTTCAGACCTGAACTTGTCCCTAAAAATGGGTTTTTGCTTCCAAACTTCTAAGCCTTGTAGCATCCCCAAAATATAAAATATCATTCCTAAAATGATCCAAACAAGAAGTAGACATATGGGGAATATAAATACATTTTTGTGGGTATTACTATGTATTATAGAAGTAGAGAAATTGAAACTTGGAAATTTGCAAATTTTTAAAAAATTTTGGTAAATTTTGTATTTTTTTATAAATAAAAATTTTTTTAACTTGATTTTACCAGTGTCATGAAGTACAATATGTGACGAAAAAACAATCTCAGAATGGCCTGGATAAGTGAAAGACTTTTAAAGGTATTACCACTTAAAGTGACACTGGTCAGATTTGCAAAAAATGGCCTGGTCCTTAAGGTGAAATAAGGCAGTGTCCTTAAGGAGTTAAAGGGAACCTGTCACCGGGATTTTGTGTATAGAGCTGAGGACATGGGTTGCTAGATGGCCACTAGCACATCCGCAATACCCAGTCCCCATAGCTCTGTGTGCTTTTATTGTGGGAAAAAAAAAACGATTTGATACATATGCAAATTAACCTGAGATGAGTCAGGGACAGGACTCATCTCAGGTTAATTTGCATATGTTTAAAATCGTTTTCTTTTTCACAATAAAAGCACACAGAGCTATGGGGACTGGGTATTTTGCATGTGCTAGCGGCAATCTAGCAACCCATGTCCTCAGCTCTATACACAAAATCCCAGTGACAGGTTCCCTTTAATAACCAAATTGATGGTTACTCCCTGATTAGCGATGAGCAAACCTTTTGAGATTCTGTTAATTTCAGGTTCTCCAAATTATTCCTAAACCCAAACCAAAGTTGCTCCAATTGCTCTAAAATTGGTATTTAATACCCTCTAGTCTCCTAGACTCACAATTTTAGGAAAATATATTATGTCTTTTTGTTAAAGGGGTTACCCAAAACCTATAATGCCCCTCACAAAGGTTGTACTTACCTCACTGTCCGGCACCCGCGTCGCTTCTGATGCCGACATAGCGGCCGCTGCATCTTCCTGTCGCGCAGATGAAAACATCCGGCCACTGGGGGCAGCCAATATTAGGCTGCGTTGGGAACTAGCCTCCCTAGCGTCATCCGCGTGACGGGGAGATGCAGTGGTGGCCCTGCTGGCATCAAAAGCAACACGGGTGCTGGAGAGCGAGGTAAGTACAATTTGTGTGAGGGGCCTGGGCATATGGGGGGCCATTATAGGTCTTGGATAACCCCTTTAAGTTTTATGATATTTTTTTTCCTCCCAAAGCTCTTGAATAGTGTTGATCACGAATATTCGAATTTCAAATTTTTATCGCGAATATAGGTACTTAGAAAATTTGCGAATATTTCGAATATAGTGATATATATTCATAATTTTGAATATTTGATATTTTTTTTAATCAGTACACATGATCCCTCCCTGCTTCTAGCTTGTGGGCCAATGAGAAGGCTGCAGTATATTTGACTTTAGGAGCAGTGTTGTTTGCAAATTTTTGTAATGCGAATTTTCGTAATACGTAATACGAAAAAAAAAAGATTATAGCACTATATTAGCTAAATTGCTCTATATTAGTTTTTTTCTAATATTCGCTATATTGATATATATTCTTGCTTTAGAATATTACGAATATTTGAAAAAAAAAAAGTTATAGCAACATAGCGAATATTCGAAAAAACGAATATAGAGCAATTTAGCTAATATAGTGCTATAATATTTTTTTTATAGTTGTCATTTTTTTCCAATCTGAACTTCAGATGAGAAAAAACTTACAATTATTAGACAAAGAAGATTATAGCACTATATTAGCTACATTGCTCTATATTAGTTTTTTTTCCGAATATTCACTATATTGCTATATATTCTTGTTTTAGAATATTACGAATATTCGAAAAAACAAAGTTATAGCAATATAGCGAACAGTCGAAAAAAAATATATATATAAATATACAGCAATTTAGCTAATATAGTGCTATAATCTTCTTTGTCTAATAGTTGTAAGTTGAAAAATTCGCTATAAAAATTTGAATTCCGAAAATTTGCTTATTACACAATCATTACCTTGCCGATTTTTCGAGTAAAAAAAATTGTAGAATATAATTAATATATTCGAATTTGCGAATATTCAATGAATATTCTACAAAATATTCGCGAAATATTGCGAATTCGAATATGACCCTGCCGCTCATCACTACTCTTGAACGTAATGACAACAATAGCAAATAATGTCATAAATAGCTATAGATTAACACATGGTTGATAGCGTTAATGAACAGCGTGTTTAAAAACACAATGCACTGCAGTCATGTGTTATGATTTTTAATATTCCAAAGCTTCCAAAAATTGTCACTTATCAGGGGCAGATGGTGTTTAAACACATAAGATGTTATTGGAAAAACAGTGGCTTGTTGGTTGAGCAAGCATGCAAAAAGTATGCCTTAATGGGGTCATTTGTAGACCAAAGAGATTTAAATTTTCCATATACCAATGGAACCCTTTTTTCACGCCCTGCCCTGTAAGTGATCTGAGAAGATCTGTCAGACTTGCTGCACGTAATTCTATCTGACAGATTGCTTTGTTGTGGCTTTGGGCTGGATCCCACCCCCTCACAAGTTCTGCTCATTTTTTTGTTAGTGATGCTATTTATACCTGCCTCTCACTATAGACATTGTGGTTTATAGTTTCTCCTGGAGTTCTCTGCTGGTGTTTTGTGGATCTACTGCTCCCAGTTCGACTTGTGAGTCAAGATGGCAGCCCGCATGTGTTTGCTGGCGAACACTGCGAACTGGCCATCACTGATCATCAGTTTCCAAGCAGACCACAATAGAAACAGCTCTGGCCCTGCCAGTTTTTTGGTGGTTCTTGGCTCACAGATCCTGTCCATCACAAAATCATCAACATAGTCCTCGCTCTCCCCGCCATTTTTATCAGACTGTGATATCTCCTTGGCTCACTCCCAATTCCCTCCTTTTTATTTGTCCAGAGAGTCACTGTCACTACCACTGCCCCTATCATCACCACCATGGCAACAATTCCCATCAGCACTACCACCAACACAGCCTCATGGCAGTCCAAATACTGATTGCTCTCACACAAGTAATCATCAGAAAGAGTCACTTGACTATCTGCCTGTCACGGACGTACCGAGACATATGGACTTCCCGGCGACTGAGTGGCTGGAGATCTATGAGACTGGGAACACGTGGTTTGATCTGACAGGTTTTCCTTGTGGATTAATAGGTGTCTGTGTTGTTTCTGGTAATGGCCACACCCCTTGCCTCCAGGTGTTGCTTATGTGGTAATTTAACCCTACTTATTTATAGTTGCTTCTCCCACTATGCTGTGCGGTTTATAGCTTCTGTGCATGTGGATTGTTTGTGGTTGGTCCTTTGCCAAGTTTCTGGTGCTTCCATAGCCTCTTTGAAGTTAAGTCTTTCCTTTCCCTTTTGTGATCTGTGTTGCATTTCACTATTGTTTGTATTAGGTCTGAAGTAAACTCCTGTTCGTCCTTCCATTTGGAGGAACAGGTAGTCTCATTGCAGGAATGCAGGAAAGGACAGTGTAAGGTTTGACTACTGTGCTATTTGGGTTTATAAATGCAGTTTCAGAAAAGATGTTTCTCTACTGTAAAACATAAGTTGCAAACTTGTAATGCCATTATCCCCCCCCCCCCCCCCCTCACCACACCAAAAATATAACGATGCAGGAAAGGTGGTAATATTTGTGTCCATGGTGTAATTTGCATTTCATTTTATGGTGAAAAAAATAAGTTGAACTAAAAGGTGGGCTAAAATATTTTAATAAAATAAGGTGTAATTGAGTGGACATTACCAACAGCCAACAGCACTATTAAGAACCATTATTATTGTAAGTAGCGGTAACAGATGATTTAGAACAATACACCTCTAGTCATCTGGAAACCCCAAAAACTCCTCACTAGTGTCCAAACTCAAGCTCAGTGTCTCACTATCAGTGGTATCACTATCACTGGTGTCTTCATACACCAACACCAACCTCAGAAATGTCCAAGACATTACTGATGCCACACTTTTTGAAGGATTTTAGAACTGTTTCATACTTCAATGCCATGATGACTTCACCCACTCACAGACTTGGGTGATAGTGGGCCTTTTCATCTGTCCACTGGGTGTAAGATCGTGAGAGTGTTGAACACGAATATTCGAATAGCAAATCTTTATCACGAATATCGCCACTTCGAGAATTCGCTAATATTTAGAATATGGTGCTATATATTCGTTATATAGAATAATCGGCATTTTTTTCATCTGAACACATGATTCCTCTCTGCTTCTTGCTTGTGGGCCAATGAGAAGCAATGTCAAGTTCACAACAATACTTAGTGCACCAATCAGTAATCTGTAGTCAGACCTGTCAAAATGTGAAGTTGCACGTAGTGCGAAAAAATATTCTAATCACTGCCGATTGGCGCAATCGGGAATATATCGGAGCACTTGACTCTATCTGCATATAAAGCTATTCTAATGTTCTGCCATGCCAAACATTTTCTCCAGACTCAGGAAACTTGTACCAGCTTGAAAAATGCAGCCAAAGTGACCCACGTCTGTATTTCGCGTTACTCGTAACAGATTAATGCCAGGCTTGGGACCTGTTAGTGAGAGCTCCTGAGCCACCTAATTTGCATCATGTTTGTTTTATAAGACGCAGTGCATCTTATAAAACGAAAAAGACAGTACTTTTTTATTACAGGTGGCTGATTTTGTAGGTTAGAACAACAAGAATTAGGTGCTGAAGCACCTGTATTATTAACCACTTCCCGACCACCCATTATCTATAATCGTCCTGGGTGGTCGGCTATATCTCTGATCGGACATTTCTGAAGTCCTTTCAGAGATTGCAGCTGCATGCTAATAGTGCAGCTGCCAAGAGTGAGCGCGCTGTCAGTGACAGCAGGGCACCCCAGAGAGAAGGCAGGGACGTTCCTGTGTGTCCCTAAAGGAACTGAAGGAGCACTGTGTATACAGATCAGGAAGCGATCTGCTGCTTCCTGTCCCGACCCGGTTGTCATGTGACTGCTGGGGCCAGGGGAGTGCAGGAGCTGTCAGGTCTTCCATAGACCTCGATCAGCCGTGCACTGAGGCTGTACAGTGCAGTATTATGATGTACAGGCTCTCTGGGGGGTGTATTTCCCCTGCAACTGGAGTTACTAAGTCAGCCCTAGTTACAGGAGAAATCAGTAGTTAAAAAAAGAAAAAAAAAAGAAAAAAAAATGAAGTTATATGTCCCCCAGAGGTCTTGTATGACCTTATGGGGGACACAAAGTGTAAGAAAAAAAAGTTTCACATTAAAAAGAAAAATTCCCTTCAAATCCGTCATTTAAAAAATGTTAAAAATGGAAGAAATAAAAATAAAATAGACATATTTGGTATCGCCGCATCCGCAACCACCGGCTCTATAATATTATCACATGATCTACCCCATCAGGTGAATGCCGTAAAAGAATAAATAAATAAACATTGCGCTAAAACAGATTTTTTTGTTAGCTCACCTCCCAAAAAACATAATGTTAATCAATCAAAAAGTCGTATGTACCCCACAATAGTAGCAATAAAAATGTCACCTCATCCCACAAAAAATGAGCCCTCACACAAGGCAATAGCCAGAAAAATAAAAATAAATGCTCTTATTGTGTAAAACTTAAAAAAAATAATCAACATATTTGGTATCGCCGTGTCTGTAACAATTTGCTCTACAAAAATCTCACATGATCTACCTCATCAAGCAAACTGTGTACAAAAAATAAATAAAAATTATGCCAAAACATGACTCAAAAAGTTGTATGTGCCCCAAAATGGTAGCAATAAAAACGTCACTTCATCTTGCAAAAAACAAGCCCTCACACAAGACTATAGCCCGAAAAATGAAAAAATAAAATAAAATAAAAATGGCTCTAAGAAATGACAACACAAAAACATGATTTTTCTAAGAATGTTTTTATTGTGTAAAACATAAAATACAATAAAAACTACACATATTTGTTATTGTTGCGTCTGTAATTACCGGATATATAAAAATATCACATGATCTACCCCATCAAGTGAATGTTGTAAGAATTTTTTTTTTAAATGTTCACCTCCTAAAAAATGAGATAAAAAGCAACCAGACCAAATGTACCCCAAAATGGTGCCAAAAAAACCTACAACTTGTCCTGCACAAAATAAGCCCTCACGAGGCACATTCAACATCAAATAAAAAGTTATCGCTCTTAAAACCATGACAGAAAATTCCATGTTTGAAACTCCAGATGCCGCTCCTTCTCTTCTGAGCCCTGGCATATCCTTAAATAGCAGTTTACGACCACAATTGGGGTCTTACTGTATTCAGGAGAAAATGGGTAGCAAATTGTGGGGTAAAATTCTCCTGTTATATTTTGTGAAAAATAAAGTTTGGGCCTAAGTGCTTTTTCTTGTAAAAAAAATGGAATTTTTCATTTTCACACCCAAGTATTAAAAATTCTATGAAACACCTGTTGAGTGAAGTGCTCACTACACCCCTTAAAAATTCCTTGGGTGGTGTAGATTACAAAATGTGGTCCCTTTTTGAGGGTTTTCATTGTGGGGATACCTCAGGGTCTCTTCATATGTAACATGGTGCCCAAGATTATTCCAGCAAAACCTGCCTTTCAAAAACCATATGGCGCTCCATGCCTTCTGTGCCCTGCTGTGTGCCGACACAGCAGTATACAACCACATTTGGGGGTTTATGCAAACTGCAGAATCAGGGTAATAAATATTGAGGTTTGTTTTATTATTAACCCTTGATGTGTTCCAGGAAAAAATTAATTAAAATAGAAAATCTGCAAAAAAAAGTGAAATTTAGAAATTTCACCTCTATTTTACTTTAATTCCTGTGGAATACCTGAAGAGGTAAACAAAGAGACTTCAGAACTGAACTGGACCTTAAAAAAGTTGACTAAATATATAAAATTGCATTATCAAAATTATGCCCCATAAAGTAGACACATGGGGAATGTTAATTAATATTTTATGAGGCATCACTATCTGTCTTAAAAGGAGAGAGATTCAAATTTAGAAAACAGTAAATTTTTTCCAATTTTTGTTACCTTTCGGATTTTTTTTTATAAATAAAGGTAAAACATATTGACTCAACTTTTCCTTTAACATGAAGTACAATGTACAAAGTAAAAGCATTCCAGAGTTATTACCACATAAAGTGACACATGTCAGATTTGCAAAATTAGACTTGGTCAGGAAGGGGGCAAATGGCCCGGATGTGAAGTGGTTAAAGGGGTTTTGCCACTTCAGCAAATAGCATTTCTTATGCAGAGAAAGTTTCCATAGTTACGACCTCCCTGCAGTCCAGCAGCATGGCTGTGCTAGTACACTATAGGCCACCAGAGAGGCTGGCATTTTTTCTTATAGTGTGCAAGCACAAGCACCACTGCCGGATTACAGGGTGGTTGTAACCATGGAAACGATCAGTGTATAATGTGATGGAAAAATAAACCAAGCCAGCAAAGGAGGCAATATGGACAATAATACATTAGTAAGTGCCTTGTATTAACTTCCTCTACATGATAAATGCCACTTGCTGAAGTGAGACAACCCTTTAAGACCTCCCCTGGTCAATTATCAGTGACTGACAGCTATGTACATATATATACACACTTAGGCCTCATGCACACAAATGTATTTTCGGTTTGCATTTTTACAGATCAAATATGGACTTATTCATCTCTATGGGCCCGCAAAAAAACTGTGGTCAGCACACAAATGTTATGTGTGTTCTGTCCGCATCCATTTATCATGTAGACAAAGTTAATATAAAGCACTTACTAATGTATTGTTATTATCCATATTGCTTCCTTTGCTGAATGTTGTTCTGCTCATTCTGCACAGGCATCTCCCTTCCATCTGCCCCACTGATTGGCTGTTCCAGGCTGTCTGTCAGCCTGAGAGCCAATCAGGCCAAGCCCTCCTCCAACTTTCTCCCCGGGTCATGTGAGCATCCTTTTTCTTCCTTCTCCATGGTTTTGTCTGCCAATATATGCAGTAAAATGGCACTGTGTGCAATATGTGCAGTAAAATATTCAAGATAGCAAAAAAAGTATGAAGAGTCAGCAGGAAACCGGATGCCGTAATCTACTGGCCGGTGTCGCTGCTACCCGCCAAAAAATGGAAAACATGTCAAGTATGCCAGTAGTATTCCACTTCAAATGCTTCGCTCAACACTAATAAATGTCATTAGGAGCAAAAGTGAAAACAAGTGCCTGGTTTGGTTCCATGCTGAGCAGATGATCCTAGTAGAAATGAGTATAGCCATTGTGTAGTCTACAAATCTTCTGTTAAACAGTTTGTATGTACTGTATTTTCTAGACTTGTGTCTTAACACAATTAGAAACTGATGCCGAGGCATGTTCCCATTTCCTGTGGAATAAAAATTTGCACTACTTGATTTAAATGACACAATGTAGCTTATAGAAAAGAAGTTTACTATTTTCTGTAGGCACACAGTAAAAAATAATAGACAAAGCTTTTCTTACCACGGTGTATCCTATCAGAATGGAAATTAGACTCACTCAGCAGAAACAGGCTTTTCTGTAGGTTTTCTCCATCCATAGTGCATGTCCAATATATTAAAGGGTAGCCACCTGAAACCCAAAGAGTATGGTGCATGGGTCCCAATAATTAGAATAGGATCCATGCACAATACTTGCTGGGCGTTGCATGGTTGTCACAGCAACTGTCCTGCCCAGAATGAATCTTCCTCTTTATGTGAATGGGAGAGGAAACCTTGCACTGCATTGCCGCTACAAGCTAGACAGAGTGCAGGTAAAAATGGAAGAGGAGTCAGCGCTCACACAAGATATGCTCTCTATTCAAACCGCTTATCGGTGGGGTTAACAGGAGTCAGACCCCGCTGATCAGATATTGATGATCTATCCTAAGGATAGGTCATCAAACTCCTGACACTGCACAACCCCTTCAAATTAATAATTGTAAATATCCTGTGAATTTTGAATTGCACAAATTAGTTTATGTAGTTCTATGACAATTTTTATCAATCTCACAAAACCCTAAAATCACTCAATATGTTTTAATCAAATTGTACATAACAATATCCTCTTGCATTGATATCACAGTAAAAAAAAAAATGGACTCCCATTGATAGCTGAGTTTTATACTTTTTCTTTTGACTTTCTGCTTTGAGTCTTAAAAATAAAAAAATATCAATATCAATAGTGGTAGAATCTGGAACTATATAACGAAGCTGCCCTTAGCAGTATGGCAAAAATTGGAAAGCTATGTGCTCCAAATGCTTGAAGAATTGTATTATAAAAGGTTTTAATTCCCAGCCATCTGTCCCAAGGAGACACTAAATGACCAAATCCTTTGCAGACTTTTTGAATTAAAAGAAAACATGGAAAATGACAGCTTGTAAACTAGATGCTTTCACTAGAATGCATCATCACAACTGCTACTTTGAAAACTGGCAACTAATCCTTCTGCCAATCAATTTCATTGCCAATTAGCTGTGAATCCATGGAGGATCTAAATGATTTCTCCAATACATTCATTTGTGGTGAGATTGATAATGCTATTGTTCTTATTTGTATATTATAACATCAGATTTACAATTGAATATAGAACATGTGAAATATGAAGTAAATCTAATGGTAAGAAGCTTAACTTAGCGATTATAAATATGACAGAACAAGGAAAGAACAAAAAGAGAAGCACTCATAGGGTAGGACCACAGGACATGGTCGTGATCTGTTTAGGTCACGAATGGCTGCAGTTGAGAAATTAGTGGCCAATAGAGTTGAGCGAACACCTGGATGTTCGGGTTCGAGAAGTTCCGAACCCGATCCGAACTTCGTCCAGAACCCGAACCCCATTGAAGTCAATGGGGACCCGAACTTTTCGGCACTAAAACGGCTGTAAAACAGCCCAGGAAAGGGCTAGAAGGCTGCAAAAGGCAGCAACATGTAGGTAAATCCCCTGCAAACAAATGTGGATAGGGAAATGAATTAAAATAAAAATTAAATAAATAAAAATTAACCAAAATCAATTGGAGAGAGGTCCCATAGCAGAGAATCTGGCTTCCCGTCACCCACCACTGGAACAGTCCATTCTCAGATATTTAGGCCCCGGCACCCAGGCAGAGGAGAGAGGTCCCGTAACAGACAATCTGGCTTCATGTCAGCAGAGAATCAGTCTTCATGTCATAGCAGAGAATCAGGCTTCACGTCACCCACCACTGCAACAGTCCATTTTCATAAATTTAGGCCCAGCACCCAGGCAGAGGAGAGAGGTCCCGTAACAGAGGATCTGGCTTCATGTCAGCAGAGAATCAGTCTTCATATCATAGCAGAGAATCAGGCTTCACGTCACCCACCACTGCAACAGTCCATTGTCATAAATTTAGGCCCAGCACCCAGGCAGAGGAGAGAGGTTCCGTAACAGACAATCTGGCTTCATGTCAGCAGAGAATCAGTCTTCATGTCATAGCAGAGAATCAGGCTTCACATCACCCACCACTGTAAGAGTCCATTTTCATAAATTTAGGCCCAGCACCCAGGCAGAGGAGAGAGGTCCCGTAACAGAGGATCTGGCTTCATGTCAGCAGAGAATCAGTCTTCATATCATAGCAGAGAATCAGGCTTCACGTCACCCACCACTGCAACAGTCCATTTTCATAAATTTAGGCCCAGCACCCAGGCAGAGGAGAGAGTTCCCGTAACAGAGGATCTGGCTTCATGTCAGCAGAGAATCAGTCTGCATGTCATAGCAGAGAATGAGGCTTCACGTCAGCCACCACTGCAACAGTCCATTGTCATAAATTTAGGCCCAGCACCCAGGCAGAGGAGAGAGGTCCCGTAACAGACAATCTGGCTTCATGTCAGCAGAGAATCAGTCTTCATGTCATAGCAGAGAATCAGTCTTCATGTCATAGCAGAGAATCAGGCTTCACCTCACCCACCACTGTAAGAGTCCATTTTCATAAATTTAGGCCCAGCACCCAGGCAGAGGAGAGAGGTCCCGTAACAGACAATCTGGCTTCATGTCAGCAGAGAATCAGTCTTCATGTCATAGCAGAGAATCAGGCTTCACGTCACCCACCACTGCAACAGTCCATTTTCATAAATTTAGGCCCAGCACCCAGGCAGAGGAGAGAGGTCCCGTAACAGACAATCTGGCTTCATGTCAGCAGAGAATCAGTTTTCATGTCATAGCAGAGAATCAGGCTTCACATCACCCACCACTGTAAGAGTCCATTTTCATAAATTTAGGCCCAGCACCCAGGCAGAGGAGAGAGGTCCCGTAACAGACAATCTGGCTTCATGTCAGCAGAGAATTAGTCTGCATGTCATAGCAGAGAATCAGGCTTCACGTCAGCCACCAATGCAACAGTCCATTGTCAGATATTTAGGCCCAGCACCCAGGCAGAGGAGAGAGGTCCCGTAACAGAGGATCTGGCTTCATGTCAGCAGAGAATTAGTCTGCATGTCATAGCAGAGAATCAGGCTTCACGTCACCCAACATTGGAACAGTCCATTGGCATATATTTAGGCCCTGGCACCCAGACAGAGGAGAGGTTCATTCAACTTTGGGTAGCCTCGCAATATAATGGTAAAATGAAAATAAAAATAGGATTGAATGAGGAAGTGCCCTGGAGTCCAATAATATATGGTTAAGGGGAGGTAGTTAATGTCTAATCTGGACAAGGGACGGACAGGTCCTGTGGGATCCATGCCTGGTTCATTTTTATGAACGTCAGCTTGTCCACATTGGCTGTAGACAGGCGGCTGCGTTTGTCTGTAATGACGCCCCCTGCCGTGCTGAATACACGTTCAGACAAAACGCTGGCCGCCGGGCAGGCCAGCACCTCCAAGGCATAAAAGGCTAGCTCTGGTCACGTGGACAATTTAGAGACCCAGAAGTTGAATGGGGCCGAACCATCAGTCAGTACGTGGAGGGGTGTGCACATGTACTGTTCCACCATGTTAGTGAAATGTTGCCTCCTGCTAACATGTTGCGTATCAGGTGGTGGTGCAGTTAGCTGTGGCGTGTTGACAAAAGTTTTCCACATCTCTGCCATGCTAACCCTGCCCTCAGAGGAGCTGGCCGTGACACAGCTGCCTTGGCGACCTCTTGCTCCTCCTCTGCCTTGGCCTTGGGCTTCCACTTGTTCCCCTGTGACATTTGGGAATGCTCTCAGTAGCGCGACTACCAACGTGCGCTTGTACTCGTGCATCTTCCTATCACGCTCCAGTGCAGGAAGTAAGGTGGGCACATTGTCTTTGTAGCGTGGATCCAGCAGGGTGGCAACCCAGTAGTCCGCACAGGTTAAAATGTGGGCAACTCTGCTGTCGTTGCGCAGGCACTGCAGCATGTAGTCGCTCATGTGTGCCAGGCTGCCCATGGGTAAGGACAAGCTGTCCTCTGTGGGAGGCGTATCGTCATCGTCCTGCCTTTCCCCCCAGCCACGCACCAGTGATGGACCCGAGCTGCGTTGGGTGCCACCCCGCTGTGACCATGCTTCATCCTCATCCTCCTCCACCTCCTCCTCATCCTCGTCCTCCTCGTCCTCCAGTAGTGGGCCCTGGCTGGCCACATTTGTACCTGGCCTCTGCTGTTGCCAAAAACCTCCCTCTGAGTCACTTCGAAGAGACTGGCCTGAAAGTGCTAAAAATGACCCCTCTTCCTCCTCCTCCTCCTCCTCCTCCTCCTCCTGGGCCACCTCCTCTTCCATCATCGCCCTAAGTGTTTTCTCAAGGAGACATAGAAGTGGTATTGTAACGCTGATAACGGCGTCATCGCCACTGGCCATGTTGGTGGAGTACTCGAAACAGCGCAACAGGGCACACAGGTCTCGCATGGAGGCCCAGTCATTGGTGGTGAAGTGGTGCTGTTCTGTAGTGCGACTGACCCGTGCGTGCTGCAGCTGAAACTCCACTATGGCCTGCTGCTGCTCGCACAGTCTGTCCAGCATGTGCAAGGTGGAGTTCCACCTGGTGGGCACGTCGCATATGAGGCGGTGAGCGGGAAGGCCGAAGTTACGCTGTAGCGCAGACAGGCGAGCAGCAGCAGGATGTGAACGCCGGAAGCGCGAACAGACGGCCCGCACTTTATGCAGCAGCTCTGACATGTCGGGGTAGTTGTGAATGAACTTCTGCACCACCAAATTCAGCACATGCGCCAAGCAAGGGATGTGCGTCAAATTGGCTAGTCCCAGAGCTGCAACGAGATTTCGCCCATTATCACACACAACCAGGCCGGGCTTGAGGCTCACCGGCAGCAACCACTCGTCGGTCTGTTGTTCTATACCCCGCCACAACTCCTGTGCGGTGTGGGGCCTGTCCCCCAAACATAAGAGTTTCAGAATGGCCTGCTGACGTTTACCCCGGGCTGTGCTGAAGTTGGTGGTGAAGGTGTGTGGCTGACTGGATGAGCAGGTGGAAGAAGAGGAGGAGGAAGCCGAGAAGGAGGAGGTGGCAACAGGAGGCAAAGAATGTTGCCCTGCGATCCTTGGCGGCGGAAGGACGTGCGCCAAACAGCTCTCCGCCTGGGGCCCAGCTGCCACTACATTTACCCAGTGTGCAGTTAGGGAGATATAGCGTCCCTGGCCGTGCTTACTGGTCCACGTATCTGTGGTTAGGTGGACCTTGCTACAGATGGCGTTGCGCAGTGCACACTTGATTTTATCGGATACTTGGTTGTGCAGGGAAGGCACGGCTCTCTTGGAGAAGTAGTGGCTGCTGGGAACAACATACTGTGGGACAGCAAGCGACATGAGCTGTTTGAAGCTGTCTGTGTCCACCAGCCTAAATGACAGCATTTCATAGGCCAGTAGTTTAGAAATGCTGGCATTCAGGGCCAGGGATCGAGGGTGGCTAGGTGGGAATTTACGCTTTCTCTCAAATGTTTGTGAGATGGAGAGCTGAACGCTGCCGTGTGACATGGTTGAGACGCTTGGTGACGGAGGTGGTGGTGGTGTTGGTGGTACATCCCCTGTTTGCTGGGCGGCAGGTGCCAACGTTCCTCCAGAGGCGGAGGAAGAGGCCGAGGCGGCAGCAGCAGAAGAGGCCGAGGCGGCAGCAGCAGAAGAGGTAGCAGGGGGAGCCTGAGTGACTTCCTTGGTTTTAAGGTGTTTACTCCACTGCAGTTCATGCTTTGCATGCAGGTGCCTGGTCATGCAGGTTGTGCTCAGGTTCAGAACGTTAATGCCTCGCTTCAGGCTCTGATGGCAGAGCGTGCAAACCACTCGGGTCTTGTCGTCAGCACATTGTTTGAAGAAGTGCCATGCCAGGGAACTCCTTGAAGCTGCCTTTGGGGTGCTCGGTCCCAGATGGCGGCGGTCAGTAGCAGGCGGAGTCTCTTGGCGGCGGGTGTTCTGCTTTTGCCCACTGCTCCCTCTTTTGCTACGCTGTTGGCTCGGTCTCACCACTGCCTCTTCCTCCTAACTGTGAAAGTCAGTGGCACGACCTTCATTCCATGTGGGGTCTAGGACCTCATCGTCCCCTGCATCGTCTTCCACCCAGTCTTGATCCCTGACCTGTTCAGTCTGCACACTGCAGAAAGACGCAGCAGTTGGCACCTGTGTTTCGTCATCATCAGAGACATGCTGAGGTGGTATTCCCATGTCCTCATCATCAGGAAACATAAGTGGTTGTGCGTCAGTGCAGTCTATGTCTTCCACCGCTGGGGAAGGGCTAGGTGGATGCCCTTGGGAAACCCTGCCAGCAGAGTCTTCAAACAGCATAAGAGACTGCTGCATAACTTGAGGCTCAGACAGTTTCCCTGATATGCATGGGGGTGATGTGACAGACTGATGGGGTTGGTTTTCAGGCGCCATCTGTGCGCTTTCTGCAGAAGACTGGGTGGGAGATAATGTGAATGTGCTGGATCCACTGTCGGCCACCCAATTGACTAATGCCTGTACCTGCTCAGGCCTTACCATCCTTAGAACGGCATTGGGCCCCACCATATATCGCTGTAAATTCTGGCGGCTACTGGGACCTGAGGTAGTTGGTACACTAGGACGTGTGGATGTGGCAGAACGGCCACGTCCTCTCCCAGCACCAGAGGGTCCACTAACACCACCACGACCATGTCCACGTCCGCGTCCCTTACTAGATGTTTTCCTCATTGTTATGGTTCACCACAACAACAAAAATATTATTTGGCCCAATGTATTGTATTCAAATTCAGCGGGATATAAATTTGAGGCCTAGTATTTAGGCGCTGGGTGACCGGTATGGATTTAGTGACAGAATTAGACTTGGAAATGCACAGTAGCGTGTGTGTGAAGTTATTCTGAATGACCCTATGTGCACCTTGAATATTATATACCCTTTTAGGGATAGATTTCAAATAGCTCTGATATAGCAGAAACCACTAAATTATGAAATTGCTAAATTGGGAATTGTATTTCAACCCTGAACAAAAAATGTGCTTTAACGGACACTAAATAACTTGCCCAGCCACAACAGTACAGCGGTAACGACAGATTTAGCGGGATATAAATTTGAGGCCTAGTATTTAGGCGCTGGGTGACCGGTATGGATTTACTAACAGAATTAGACTTGGAAATGCACAGTAGCGTGTGTGTGAAGTTATTCTGAATGACCCTATGTGCACCTTGAATATTATATACCCTTTTAGGGATAGATTTCAAATAGCTCTGATATAGCAGAAACCACTAAATTATGAAATTTCTAAATTGGGAATTGTATTTCAACCCAGAACAAAAAATGTGCTTTGACGGACACTAAATAACTTGCCTATCCACAACAGGACAGCGGTAACGACAGATTTAGCGGGATATAAATTTGAGGCCTAGTATTTAGGCGCTGGGTGACCGGTATGGATTTAGTGACAGAATTAGACTTGGAAATGCACAGTAGCGTGTGTGTGAAGTTAATCTGAATGACCCTATGTGCACCTTGAATATTATATACCCTTTTAGGGATAGATTTCAAATAGCTCTGATATAGCAGAAACCACTAAATTATGAAATTGCTAAATTGGGAATTGTATTTCAACCCAGAACAAAAAATGTGCTTTGACGGACACTAAATAACTTGCCCATCCACAACAGTACAGCGGTAACGACAGATTTAGCGGGATATAAATTTGAGGCCTAGTATTTAGGCGCTGGGTGACCGGTATGGATTTAATGACAGAATTAGACTTGGAAATGCACAGTAGCGTGTGTGTGAAGTTATTCTGAATGACCCTATGTGCACCTTGAATATTATATACCCTTTTAGGGATAGATTTCAAATAGCTCTGATATAGCAGAAACCACTAAATTATGAAATTGCTAAATTGGGAATTGTATTTCAACCCAGAACAAAAAATGTGCTTTAACGGACACTAAATAACTTGCCCAGCCACAACAGTACAGCGGTAACAACAGATTTAGCGGGATATAAATTTGAGGCCTAGTATTTAGGCGCTGGGTGACCGGTATGGATTTACTAACAGAATTAGACTTGGAAATGCACAGTAGCGTGTGTGTGTGAAGTTATTCTGAATGACCCTATGTGCACCTTGAATATTATATACCCTTTTAGGGATAGATTTCAAATAGCTCTGATATAGCAGAAACCACTAAATTATGAAATTGCTAAATTGGGAATTGTATTTCAACCCTGAACAAAAAATGTGCTTTGACGGACACTAAATAACTTGCCCAGCCACAACAGTACAGCGGTAACGACAGATTTAGCGGGATATAAATTTGAGGCCTAGTATTTTGGCGCTGGGTGACCGGTATGGATTTAGTGACAGAATTAGACTGGGATATGGCCAAAAAATAACCACACTATTGCTGGTTAAATGCACTTGGTGTGACAGCTTGACCAACCACACTACTGAGGGTAAAATGCACTTGGTGACGGGCGCAGCTTGCCCCTGATGTAGTATATGGCCAAAAAATGAACAGACTATTGCTGGTTAAATGCACTTGGTGTGACAGCTTGACCAACCACACTACTGAGGGTTAAATGCACTTGGTGACGGGCGCAGCTTGCCCCTGATTTAGTATATGGCCAAAAAATTAACAGACTATTGCTGGTTAAATGCACTTGGTGTGACAGCTTCACCCTGATGTAGGCTTTAGCCAAAAAACAACCACACCATTGAGGGTTAAATGCACTTGGTGACAGGCGCAGCTTGCCCCTGATGTAGTATATGGCCAAAAAATAAACAGACTATTGCTGGTTAAATGCACTTGGTGTGACAGCTTCACCCTGATGTAGGCTTTAGCCAAAAAACAACCACACCATTGAGGGTTAAATGCACTTGGTGACAGGCGCAGCTTGCCCCTGATGTAGTATATGGCCAAAAAATAAACAGACTATTGCTGGTTAAATGCACTTGGTGTGACAGCTTCACCCTGATGTAGGCTTTAGCCAAAAAATAACCACACCATTGAGTGTTAAATGCACTTGGTCGCAGCTTGGATGCACTTGGTCGCAGCATCGCACAAGACACAAAATGGCCGCCGATCACCCCAGAAAAAAGTGACTGACAAACGGTCTGGGCAGCCTAAAAACAGTGAGCAATTGAATTTCAGCAGCTCAATGATGCACAGCTGCAGATCGATCGATTAATCAAGTCCTTTGGAGGAGTTAATCTGCCTAATCTCGCCCTACTGTCGCAGCCGCAACCTCTCCCTACGCTAATCAGAGCAGAGTGACGGGCGGCGCTATGTGACTCCAGCTTAAATAGAGGCTGGGTCACATGGTGCTCTGGCCAATCACAGCCATGCCAATAGTAGGCATGGCTGTGACGGCCTCTTGGGGCAAGTAGTATGACGCTTGTTGATTGGCTGCTTTGCAGCCTTTCAAAAAGCGCCAAGAAAGCGTCACAAAAGCGCCAAGAAAGCGACGAACACCGAACCCGAACCCGGACTTTTACGAAAATGTCCGGGTTCGGGTCCGTGTTACGGACACCCCAAAATTCGGTACGAACCCGAACTATACAGTTCGAGTTCGCTCATCCCTAGTGGCCAATTCTGCCCTACCTTCAATACCGCACAGCCATTAATAATGAAGACCTGGGGTACAGTGCAGTCTTCATTAGTTAAATAAAAGGCAGCTGCGGCCTAATTAGCCATGCGGTTTTCGACTGCATACGGTCACGACCTGAACAAATTACGACCGCTCCATGTGGTCCTATCCATAAGGTGATAACATTTACATAAGCAACAAAGTGTGACTGCAGGTGTGTGAACTTAGATGTTAGAGAAGTTATGTTAGGACAAGATGTTAAAGATCATATGTGACATCACAACAGTAGTGATGATTTTCTTTTAGGAAAGCCATGTCTAATGTTTCTTCTAAACCTAGGACAAAAGAAAAATATATAAAACTGTGTTCAAATCAAAATCTATATCTTATAATTGGAAAACTCACTTAGCCACCTAACTGTTCTGTCCGAGCTCAGCTTCAGGTGTGGGAAAGGTACTTAACTGTTGTTCCCAAACTGAGCTTGGGTAGAAGTGGTAGGGGAGAGTCCTGTTTCAGATGCTGAAATCTCCTCAATGGTGGCAGCCAGAAACCTGCAACTGGTCTGGCATTACAGTCTTTCATACAAGACCAAAATTACAGCATTAGTCCAAGCAACAGAGGAGATATCACTGTTAGAAATCAAGTTGGGAATAATGGTGGGTAAAACCTGCTTTTACTTTCAGCTTTATTCACTGCATCCTGAATTCTAACAGTGATATCTTCCCTTGTACTGAAGATATTGCTGCCTTTCTGGCATTGTTTGAAAACTTGGAATGCCAGCTTTGCTTTCATGCAATACAAAGCCCATATGTCTAGCTGGTACCAAACCAGAGATATGAGCAGCTAAAACAGCCGCCCCCCCCCCATCCCTGTCAGCCTGGAGGAGGAGGAGGAGGCAGTTGCAGAGCTGAAAGGTTGCAGGAGAAAAGAAAAAATTGTAAAAATATATAAAAATGTGACATCACCACTATACTGACCCACATAATTAAATAATGTTATTTTTACCACACAGTAAATGCCGTAATAAGATTCCACAAAATAATATGCAAATTGATGTATTTTATCTTTCCCACTAAAAATTTAATAATAAAAGTTATTTAATATACCATATACCCCAACATGGTTCCTAAAAAACCTACAACTATGGCTATCTCGCAAAATAAAGAAAAAAATATAGAAGAAAAAATGTAAAAGTTATGACTGCTAGAACACAAAGAGGAAATATATTATTGGTCCTTAAAGGGGTTTTGCCACTTCAGCAAATGGCATTTATTATGTAGAGAAAGTTAATACAAGGCACTAATGTATTGTGAAAGTCCATATTGCTTCCTTTGCTGGCTAGGTTCATTTTTCTATCACATTATACATGGCTCATTTCCCTGGTTATGAGCGCTCTGCAATCCATAAGCGAGGTGGTGTTTGCTCACTATAGAAAAAGCACCAACCTCTGTGCGCTCCTACGGTCCTGGTCAGCAGAGAGGCCAGCATTTTTTACTATAGTGTGCAAGCACGAGCACTACTGCTGGATTACAGAGTGGTTGTAACCATGGAGACAAGCAGCGTATAATGTGATAGAAAAATGAATCCAGACAGCAAAGATATCAATATGGACAATCACAATACATTAGTAAGTGCCTTGTATTAACTTTCTCAACATGATTAATGCCACTTGATAAAGTGACAAAACCCCTTTAAGGCTAACATTATTTATGTGACTAAGGGGTTAAAAATGCATGTGTGTCTGAGTTGTGCACCAATAAGATGTATTGCAGACACACATAAAAAATCTACAATAAAAAAGTGACATGTTTGGGAGGTTTTTTCTAATTTTAACGGGACTGTTAGGAGGTTAAAGGGGTTAACTCTCGAGCAAATTACATTTATCATGTAGAGAAAGTTAATACAAGTCACTTACTAATGTATTGTTATTATCCATATTGTCTCCCTTGCTGGCTGGATTCATTTTTACATCACATTATATACTGCTCATTTCCATGGTTGCGACCACCCTGCAATCCAACTTGCACAGTATTGGGAAGAGCGCCAGCCTCTCTGGTGGTGGTGGCCCTGGGAGCTAGTCATGCCTGCGCATCAGCTTCTGTACCGGCCACATGGTATCTGCGCCGCGGCAGTGGTCGTAACCCCTGGAAACGAGCAGTGTATGATGCAAAGGAAAAATAGAATTATACTCTGCTCATTTCCATGGTTATGACCACCCTGCAATCCAGCAGTGGAAAACATGCATGCACACTATAGGAAAAAGTGCCAGCCTCTCCGGTGGTGGCGAGCGTGGGGGCTCGCATAGACACGCGTTTGCCGCAGCTTCTGTCCTGGCCACCTTGCATCTGCTCTGCGGCAGTGGCTGTAAGCCTTGGAAACGAGCAGTGTATAATGCAAAGGAAAAATGTATGAAGTCTGTAGAGGATGCAATATGGACAATCACAACACACAAGGCACAGCATCCAACAGTCCTGGCTGGCATAGAGTTCAGTGTTCTTCTATGCCAGAAACTGACAACTGACTTAGAAGATGATAAATGTGGTGGGCCCTTACTTTGTCAAGTAAGGTAATATTTGGAATTGTGCAGTGTTTTCTGTATAATGGACAGCCAATGAAGGCAAAAGAGGGGGCGGATTTGAGGAATAAGAGGAGCCGTTGAAATTTGAGCTTGGTCCCCAGGTCTAAAAAATAACAACTACCTTGATAGCTCTTAAAATTTTGGTAATGAGTATCATTTCTATCTCAGTCAACAGGTTCATAGTGTACTTTGCCATTGTTATGTCTTTTTATGTTACAGGCTAATTGCTGAAAGTGAGAGGAACACTTAAGCTCCTCTGTGAAACTATCATGTGGTTCTCTGAGGCTTTTAGCAGAAAGGATTTACATATTTCCTGGCATCTTGGTCTACTTTCTGAAGGCAGAAATCCACTCCACCAGAACTTGAAACGGATTGTTTCTTTTAATCCTGCCAATTAGCAAACTCCCCTGTTTTATGGAGTCTGCGGTACCATTATTGGCAATGGAAAAGTTTTTCCCCAGCAAACCTTTCTTTCCCCAAGGTGTCTCAGAATGTGCGATAATTGAAGAAGTTTTTTTTCTGAACATTGTATCTAAGAAAACTTTTAAGAATGATTCAGTGAGTTGTTCTGCATTCTGTGAAAATCAATGTAATCACTCCTAGATCTGTGCTAAAACTACAAAGAATAATGCTAAATGAATCTGGTATTAACTGAGCGCAGCAGATAATTGTAATGCCTTTTAACTCTTTGTTTTGATGCTTTTGTTTCTCGATATAAAGAAATGATTTATATAATCAATGGAAGTCTAATTGCATGAAACTAAAGAACATACTGATTCAATAATAATTCTTTTCTGTAAAAATCTGGATTAAAACCAAATCTTTATTTATTCCAAACTTCAAATGATTGTTATTTTGATCAACAAAGAATAAATATACAATAATACGTGTATGCAGACAATAAAACAAAATTGTTATGAATATGTTAATAAAACATGTTTGTGATCTAAAAAAGGGACATACTTTTTGTAGCAAATTTGTCTGTGTAATAGTATTTTTATAGATATTTTTCTTCCAAAAACAGTGCTGTGTCCATCCACATGTTGTGATTAGTATTACAGTCCAGTACCATTCATTTCAGTGGAGCTAAACTGCAATAACTGACACAGCCTATTAACACTTGTGGCACTGTTTCTAAAATAAACTTTTTAATTATATTGCTCCTAGATCACCACACAAGTTAAAAATAACTGGTAGATTTTGCTAACTGTAGGGAATGATTTTAATCGTATTAAAAATGTTCCACAGTAAAGAGAAAAGTGAATTTCTTGAAATTCATTTTTGGTCAGATTTGCAAAATCGGATAAATAATTATTTGGGGTCTGAATTAATTTTACCTGAATCAAAAGGGCCCCAAATTGGCCTGCAAATTGGTGCATGCTGTTCTGAGGTCTAGAACTATTTTTTCTGTCTTATCTTTCTTGTTTAAAGAGTAACTAAACTTTTATTCAACTTTTAAAATGTCCCAAATGCCCTAAAATCATTTTACTATTATACTTTATTAACAGATTTTGCCTTTTTCCTAAAGAAATTGGCATCCAAAGTCCTACTTTAAATTCACTGCAGCTTTCTACGTACTACGGATTCCTTACAGTGTAGCACTGGGGCCCGCAGAGAACAGTGTACAGGCAGGAGCATACATTGCTGCTTCTGCCTGTACACCAATGTAACAATGTACTATGCCAGGATTAACACTTCATTGGGTCCCACAGACACTATTGAGGTGTCACCACTTGTTGCTGCTGTCCAGAAGTGATGGTAAGGTGTGGTGCAACGCAATAGGAAATAAGTCAAGACAGTCACGGTTTGTAGCAAAACAGTGTCCTTGCTGGAGTAAGTCAAGTGCACAATCAGACAGGCTAAGCCAGGCATGTCCAAAGTGCGGCCCTCCAGCTGTTGCAAAACTACAACTCCCAGCATGCCTGGATAGCTTACAGCTATTAGGGCATGCTTGGAGTTGTAGTTTTGCAACAGCTGGAGGGCCACAGTTTGGACATGCCTGGGCTAAGCACTGAGATTGCTTTCTCCAGTCTCCTCCCTGTCAGAAGAAGGTTCTGTGCTGAGGAAAAGCCTGAATTTGCTGTCTGTCTGTATATATGTCTCTCTCTCTTTTTCTCTCACAGAAGGCTAGTACCCAGTCATCTGGCTGGCTCTCTGGTCAACGGGCTGGTGACCAAGGGTATGTGGCAGATTATCCCCATCTCAGCATCTTCTTCTGGTCAATCATGCAGTTATGTTTGCAGACAACTAGAGGCTCTAACTGCTTTCCTCATATACGTACAGTGTTTAACTGAACTAGAACCTTATAGTGGGGGTGGGGTAGGGAAGGAGCACAGCCTATACAGAAACAATGTTGCAATTTCAGTCTGTCATATACTTGTGTAGCGTTTCAGTACAAGTCTATGGGAATGACTCAGCATTTTTTTTTAAACATAAACAAGTATTTAGACATAAAGTACAGTGCTAAACCTCAAAGTGAAAAGGTCAGTGTTTGTGGGGGGTTTCCTTCCCAAATTTTGCATAGTAACTGTGGAAGACTTCAAGCTTCTCAGAGACAGAAAGTCCCAGTAATTCTCAGTATTAACTGGCTGTGTATTAACCCTTTCAACAACATAGTTCAAATATAGTGAAACAACAAACAAATAAACAGGATATATCTCAATAGAAAATGCAGCTCAACAATATAAAACTTTTTCAGTGTAAACAACAGCATAAATTCTAGTGCAAGTTAACCCTTCAAAGTGCAGTAAAGTAGGGAGGGAGTTGATGGTTTTGCATAGTAGCAATAGGAGCAAATGTCTACAAATGTCCATAATCAAAAGTACCCTTGTTCCAGACCACTACATGAGATTGTAGCCAACCAATATTTGGCACATTAACTAGAACAGGTATACACAAGGCTTACACAAATGCGTCTACATTATCCTTTTAAAGTATGTTTCTGGTACTGAAATGATGACTTATTCTATCCTGGAGGTGCTGGAGATTGGACCTGTGCCGAACTGATACTGATGGAGGATAGGTCATCAGTGTAAGAAACACGGGCAACCCCCTTAATTCGCCTATCTCTACTGTTGATATAAATGCTAAAAAATATTTGATTCCATTTGAAAATAAGTACATATGGATTGTAAGGAAGAATGTAAGCAAAGATTATGTGTAGGATGAATGCATAGGCAGGTATAAAAAAGCTTTGTATGTCATCAGTGAATGACTGATTGCTCTTCAGGACCCATAGGTTTGTGAAAGAACATGGACATCTATGACTCTGTAGCGGACTAGAAAAGGTGAGACCTCTACCTTGAATTAGCAACAGTATATACTGTATTATGTTTAGCTAATCATTTTGACCAATTGCTCCATTTGAAGCCAAAATGTAACCAATTTAATTGGAGTCACAATTATGCTATGTCTTTGAAATGCTTTCCTACTGTGCTAATCTCATTTCTACAATTGCTGTAACATTTGTGCTTACAATTATATTCCTGGATTTCACATTTTAAATCCATATCCAAAACACAAACATATTCATTAAACTAAGTGATCATATTAATTTTTTAATTAGCAACATGTCCACTGTAACGTACTTGGTGTGTTCTCAGAACATTTATCTATTTAAGTCAATATTCTATAAAAATATACGGTTTTCATATTGATAATAAAGTCAAGGCACTGCCTCAAGGGTCAGGACAAGACTTAAAGGGAAGAAAACCGCTCCTTGGGTGCAACTCCATCTCTTGAAAAGGTAGTACCTTGACATACTGTTTTTTACTTCAGCAGTAATATGGCAGACAATCTGTTTGAGTAATCAAAATTATTGTGTAGACAATATATGTGCCTACTGTATGGCAGCAGTGAATGCTAGTTTCTTTACTTGACATGAATTACAGTATGCAGAACTAGATAAGTGGCATAATGACACCATGGGAGGTATTCAGACTGCCATATTGAGAAATGCATGTGTTGTGACCGCAGCACACAGACAATTATTAATACGCAGTGAGGTCCGTATGTCCGCATAGAACAAGGACCTGTTGACTGTCAGAGACACCTGTCTCTAATGGCCTACAGCTCTGTGTTCAGTGACACACAGATCCAAGTAGTGCATGACCTGATTTTCTCCGCACCATTGATTTTTATGAGTATGTGCGCTGTCCTTGCACATGCTATTTTAATCACAGATAACACACAGACAAGAAAATACAGCTGAATTAGACCGATGTGAAGACAGTAAGGGTATGGCCACACGGTTAGGTTTCTGCATGCAGATTTGGAAGCCAAAATCAGGAGTGTATCATAAAAGGAGAGAACGTATACAGGACAGATACAACATCCACTTTTTTTGAATTCTCTCCTGGTTTTGGCTTCTAAAACTGCATGCAGAAACCTGGCCATGTTGCCGTACCCTTAGTTATTTGTAGGCTACAATATATCCCTCTGGTTTAGTTAATAAAATAAAACATGATATTTTCATTTCAGATACAAGTAAAGAGAATATATTTTGAGGAGTGACGGAGACTAAGACAGAAAGAGATAGTGACATGGAAGGGTGTAGGGTTGTTAGGTTTGTATCTGCAACGAAAAAGCTTTAAGGCAATTTTGGCCTTTTCCACAGGTATAGTTAAAGTTGCAGTGCGCTAGTATATGTGACTACAATAGCCCTTGATGGCCTTCTTTTCAGACAGAAATGATCCAATGAACAGATGGAAGTAGGAGTGGAAGTCAGGTAGTCTACTTATATTCAACTTCGATTCCACATCCCATTGGCTGTCTTACACATTGAACATATAGCTATAATGAAGATACAGAAGTCTGTCAACTGGACAGGCTATTAGCTACCATCATTTTTGCCTGTCTAGGGATTTACCTTTCCAGGACAAATTTACCTAGTAAGAATCACACACAGAAAAGCATTTATGATGACAGACAGAGAAGAATAACGTAATATATATATATCCAAAGGATGGCAGGGCAGCACTCCTCACTTCAAGCGATGCAAAACACAATCCAAACACAATCCAAATAAATGTAACACAGCACTCCTTAGACAAAAAGTGAAAAAATACAAAATGTATTCAACACATGTTGATACAGGCAACGTTTCAGCTCTCTCGCAGAGCCATTATTAAGCCAAGTGGGCTTGATAATGGCTCTCTGAGAGAGCTGAAATGTTGCCTGTATCAACATGTGTTGAATAAATTTTGTATTTTTTCACTTTTTACCTAAGGAGTAGGGATGAGCGAACTCGAACTGTATAGTTTGGGGTGTCCGTGACACGGACCCGAACCCGGACATTTTCGTAAAAGTCCGGGTTCGGGTTCGGTGTTCGTCGCTTTCTTGGCGCGTTTGTGACGCTTTCTTGGCGCTTTTTGAAAGGCTGCAAAGCAGCCAATCAACAAGCGTCATACTACTTGCCCCAAGAGGCCGTCACAGCCATGCCTACTATTGGCATGGCTGTGATTGGTCAGAGCACCATGTGACCCAGCCTCTATTTAAGCTGGAGTCACAAAGCGCCGCCCGTCACTCTGCTCTGATTAGCGTAGGGAGAGGTTGCGGCTGCGACAGTAGGGCGAGATTAGGCAGATTAACTTCTCCAAAGGACTTGATTAATCGATCAATCTGCAGCTGTGCATCATTGAGCTGCTGAAATTCAATTGCTCACTGTTTTTAGGCTGCCCAGACCGTTTGTCAGTCACTTTTTTCTGGGGTGATCGGCGGCCATTTTGTGTCTTGTGGTGCGCCAGCACAAGCTGCGACCAAGTGCATTTAACCCTCAATGGTGTGGTTGTTTTTTGGCTAAAGCCTACATCAGGGTGAAGCTGTCACACCAAGTGCATTTAACCAGCAATAGTCTGTTTATTTTTTGGCCTTATACTACATCAGGGGCAAGCTGCGCCTGTCACCAAGTGCATTTAACCCTCAATGGTGTGGTTGTTTTTTGGCTAAAGCCTACATCAGGGTGAAGCTGTCACACCAAGTGCATTTAACCAGCAATAGTCTGTTAATTTTTTGGCCATATACTAAATCAGGGGCAAGCTGCGCCCGTCACCAAGTGCATTTAACCAGCAATAGTCTGTTCATTTTTTGGCCATATACTACATCAGGGGCAAGCTGCGCCCGTCACCAAGTGCATTTAACCCTCAGTAGTGTGGTTGGTCAAGCTGTCACACCAAGTGCATTTAACCAGCAATAGTCTGTTAATTTTTTGGCCATATACTACATCAGGGGCAAGCTGCGCCCGTCACAAAGTGCATTTAACCCTCAGTAGTGTGGTTGGTCAAGCTGTCACACCAAGTGCATTTAACCAGCAATAGTGTGGTTATTTTTTGGCCATATCCCAGTCTAATTCTGTCACTAAATCCATACCGGTCACCCAGCGCCTAAATACTAGGCCTCAAATTTATATCCCGCTAAATCTGTCGTTACCGCTGTACTGTTGTGGCTGGGCAAGTTATTTAGTGTCCGTCAAAGCACATTTTTTGTTCAGGGTTGAAATACAATTCCCAATTTAGCAATTTCATAATTTAGTGGTTTCTGCTATATCAGAGCTATTTGAAATCTATCCCTAAAAGGGTATATAATATTCAAGGTGCACATAGGGTCATTCAGAATAACTTCACACACACGCTACTATGCATTTCCAAGTCTAATTCTGTTAGTAAATCCATACCGGTCACCCAGCGCCTAAATACTAGGCCTCAAATTTATATCCCGCTAAATCTGTCGTTACCGCTGTCCTGTTGTGGATGGGCAAGTTATTTAGTGTCCGCCAAAGCACATTTTTTGTTCTGGGTTGAAATACAATTCCCAATTTAGCAATTTCATAATTTAGTGGTTTCTGCTATATCAGAGCTATTTGAAATCTATCCCTAAAAGGGTATATAATATTCAAGGTGCACATAGGGTCATTCAGAATAACTTTACACACACGCTACTGTGCATTTCCAAGTCTAATTCTGTTAGTAAATCCATACCGGTCACCCAGCACCTAAATACTAGGCCTCAAATTTATATCCCGCTAAATCTGTCGTTACCGCTGTACTGTTGTGGCTGGGCAAGTTATTTAGTGTCCGTTAAAGCACATTTTTTGTTCAGGGTTGAAATACAATTCCCAATTTAGCAATTTCATAATTTAGTGATTTCTGCTATATCAGAGCTATTTGAAATCTATCCCTAAAAGGGTATATAATATTCAAGGTGCACATAGGGTCATTCAGAATAACTTCACACATACGCTACTGTGCATTTCCAAGTCTAATTCTGTCACTAAATCCATACCGGTCACCCAGCGCCTAAATACTAGGCCTCAAATTTATATCCCGCTAAATCTGTCGTTACCGCTGTCCTGTTGTGGATGGGCAAGTTATTTAGTGTCCGCCAAAGCACATTTTTTGTTCTGGGTTGAAATACAATTCCCAATTTAGCAATTTCATAATTTAGTGGTTTCTGCTATATCAGAGCTATTTGAAATCTATCCCTAAAAGGGTATATAATATTCAAGGTGCACATAGGGTCATTCAGAATAACTTCACACACACGCTACTGTGCATTTCCAAGTCTAATTCTGTTAGTAAATCCATACCGGTCACCCAGCGCCTAAATACTAGGCCTCAAATTTATATCCCGCTAAATCTGTCGTTACCGCTGTACTGTTGTGGCTGGGCAAGTTATTTAGTGTCCGTTAAAGCACATTTTTTGTTCAGGGTTGAAATACAATTCCCAATTTAGCAATTTCATAATTTAGTGGTTTCTGCTATATCAGAGCTATTTGAAATCTATCCCTAAAAGGGTATATAATATTCAAGGTGCACATAGGGTCATTCAGAATAACTTCACACACACGCTACTGTGCATTTCCAAGTCTAATTCTGTCACTAAATCCATACCGGTCACCAGCGCCTAAATACTAGGCCTCAAATTTATATCCCGCTAAATCTGTCGTTACCGCTGTCCTGTTGTGGATGGGCAAGTTATTTAGTGTCCGCCAAAGCACATTTTTTGTTCTGGGTTGAAATACAATTCCCAATTTAGCAATTTCATAATTTAGTGGTTTCTGCTATATCAGAGCTATTTGAAATCTATCCCTAAAAGGGTATATAATATTCAAGGTGCACATAGGGTCATTCAGAATAACTTCACACACATGCTACTGTGCATTTCCAAGTCTAATTCTGTCACTAAATCCATACCGGTCACCCAGCGCCTAAATACTAGGCCTCAAATTTATATCCCGCTGAATTTGAATACAATACATTGGGCCAAATAATATTTTTGTTGTTGTGGTGAACCATAACAATGAGGAAAACATCTAGTAAGGGACGCGGACGTGGACATGGTCGTGGTGGTTTTCGTGGACCCTCTGGTGCTGGGAGAGGACGTGGCCGTTCTGCCACATCCACACGTCCTAGTGTACCAACTACCTCAGGTCCCAGTAGCCGCCAGAATTTACAGCGATATATGGTGGGGCCCAATGCCGTTCTAAGGATGGTAAGGCCTGAGCAGGTACAGGCATTAGTCAATTGGGTGGCCGACAGTGGATCCAGCACATTCACATTATCTCCCACCCAGTCTTCTGCAGAAAGCGCACAGATGGCGCCTGAAAACCAACCCCATCAGTCTGTCACATCACCCCCATGCATACCAGGGAAACTGTCTCAGCCTCAAGTTATGCAGCAGTCTCTTATGCTGTTTGAAGACTCCGCTGGCAGGGTTTCCCAAGGGCATCCACCTAGCCCTTCCCCAGCGGTGGAAGACATAGACTGCACTGACGCACAACCACTTATGTTTCCTGATGATGAGGACATGGGAATACCACCTCAGCATGTCTCTGATGATGACGAAACACAGGTGCCAACTGCTGCGTCTTTCTGCAGTGTGCAGACTGAACAGGAGGTCAGGGATCAAGACTGGGTGGAAGACGATGCAGGGGACGATGAGGTCCTAGACCCCACATGGAATGAAGGTCGTGCCACTGACTTTCACAGTTCGGAGGAAGAGGCAGTGGTGAGACCGAGCCAACAGCGTAGCAAAAGAGGGAGCAGTGGGCAAAAGCAGAACACCCGCCGCCAAGAGACTCCGCCTGCTACTGACCGCCGCCATCTGGGACCGAGCACCCCAAAGGCAGCTTCAAGGAGTTCCCTGGCATGGCACTTCTTCAAACAATGTGCTGACGACAAGACCCGAGTGGTTTGCACGCTGTGCCATCAGAGCCTGAAGCGAGGCATTAACGTTCTGAACCTGAGCACAACCTGCATGACCAGGCACCTGCATGCAAAGCATGAACTGCAGTGGAGTAAACACCTTAAAACCAAGGAAGTCACTCAGGCTCCCCCTGCTACCTCTTCTGCTGCTGCCGCCTCGGCCTCTTCCTCTGCCTCTGGAGGAACGTTGGCACCTGCCGCCCAGCAAACAGGGGATGTACCACCAACACCACCACCACCTCCGTCACCAAGCGTCTCAACCATGTCACACGGCAGCGTTCAGCTCTCCATCTCACAAACATTTGAGAGAAAGCGTAAATTCCCACCTAGCCACCCTCGATCCCTGGCCCTGAATGCCAGCATTTCTAAACTACTGGCCTATGAAATGCTGTCATTTAGGCTGGTGGACACAGACAGCTTCAAACAGCTCATGTCGCTTGCTGTCCCACAGTATGTTGTTCCCAGCCGCCACTACTTCTCCAAGAGAGCCGTGCCTTCCCTGCACAACCAAGTATCCGATAAAATCAAGTGTGCACTGCGCAACGCCATCTGTAGCAAGGTCCACCTAACCACAGATACGTGGACCAGTAAGCACGGCCAGGGACGCTATATCTCCCTAACTGCACACTGGGTAAATGTAGTGGCAGCTGGGCCCCAGGCGGAGAGCTGTTTAGCGCACGTCCTTCCGCCGCCAAGGATCGCAGGGCAACATTCTTTGCCTCCTGTTGCCACCTCCACCTTCTCGGCTTCCTCCTCCTCTTCTTCCACCTGCTCATCCAGTCAGCCACACACCTTCACCACCAACTTCAGCACAGCCCGGGGTAAACGTCAGCAGGCCATTCTGAAACTCATATGTTTGGGGGACAGGCCCCACACCGCACAGGAGTTGTGGCGGGGTATAGAACAACAGACCGACGAGTGGTTGCTGCCGGTGAGCCTCAAGCCCGGCCTGGTGGTGTGTGATAATGGGCGAAATCTCGTTGCAGCTCTGGGACTAGCCAATTTGACGCACATCCCTTGCTTGGCGCATGTGCTGAATTTGGTGGTGCAGAAGTTCATTCACAACTACCCCGACATGTCAGAGCTGCTGCATAAAGTGCGGGCCGTCTGTTCGCGCTTCCGGCGTTCACATCCTGCTGCTGCTCGCCTGTCTGCGCTACAGCGTAACTTCGGCCTTCCCGCTCACCGCCTCATATGCGACGTGCCCACCAGGTGGAACTCCACCTTGCACATGCTGGACAGACTGTGCGAGCAGCAGCAGGCCATAGTGGAGTTTCAGCTGCAGCACGCACGGGTCAGTCGCACTACAGAACAGCACCACTTCACCACCAATGACTGGGCCTCCATGCGAGACCTGTGTGCCCTGTTGCGCTGTTTCGAGTACTCCACCAACATGGCCAGTGGCGATGACGCCGTTATCAGCGTTACAATACCACTTCTATGTCTCCTTGAGAAAACACTTAGGGCGATGATGGAAGAGGAGGTGGCCCAGGAGGAGGAGGAGGAGGAGGAGGAAGAGGGGTCATTTTTAGCACTTTCAGGCCAGTCTCTTCGAAGTGACTCAGAGGGAGGTTTTTGGCAACAGCAGAGGCCAGGTACAAATGTGGCCAGACAGGGCCCACTACTGGAGGACGAGGAGGACGAGGATGAGGAGGAGGTGGAGGAGGATGAGGATGAAGCATGGTCACAGCGGGGTGGCACCCAACGCAGCTCGGGTCCATCACTGGTGCGTGGCTGGGGGGAAAGGCAGGACAATGACGATACGCCTCCCACAGAGGACAGCTTGTCCTTACCCCTGGGCAGCCTGGCACACATGAGCGACTACATGCTGCAGTGCCTGCGCAACGACAGCAGAGTTGCCCACATTTTAACCGTGTGCGGACTACTGGGTTGCCACCCTGCTGGATCCACGCTACAAAGACAATGTGCCCACCTTACTTCCTGCACTGGAGCGTGATAGGAAGATGCGCGAGTACAAGCGCACGTTGGTAGACGCGCTACTGAGAGCATTCCCAAATGTCACAGGGGAACAAGTGGAAGCCCAAGGCCAAGGCAGAGGAGGAGCAAGAGGTCGCCAAGGCAGCTGTGTCACGGCCAGCTCCTCTGAGGGCAGGGTTAGCATGGCAGAGATGTGGAAAACTTTTGTCAACACGCCACAGCTAACTGCACCACCACCTGATACGCAACGTGTTAGCAGGAGGCAACATTTCACTAACATGGTGGAACAGTACGTGTGCACACCCCTCCACGTACTGACTGATGGTTCGGCCCCATTCAACTTCTGGGTCTCTAAATTGTCCACGTGGCCAGAGCTAGCCTTTTATGCCTTGGAGGTGCTGGCCTGCCCGGCGGCCAGCGTTTTGTCTGAACGTGTATTCAGCACTGGCAGGGGGCGTCATTACAGACAAACGCAGCCGCCTGTCTACAGCCAATGTGGACAAGCTGACGTTCATAAAAATGAACCAGGCATGGATCCCACAGGACCTGTCCGTCCCTTGTCCAGATTAGACATTAACTACCTCCCCTTAACCATATATTATTGTACTCCAGGGCACTTCCTCATTCAATCCTATTTTTATTTTCATTTTACCATTATATTGCGAGGCTACCCAAAGTTGAATGAACCTCTCCTCTGTCTGGGTGCCAGGGCCTAAATATATGCCAATGGACTGTTCCAATGTTGGGTGACGTGAAGCCTGATTCTCTGCTATGACATGCAGACTAATTCTCTGCTGACATGAAGCCAGATCCTCTGTTACGGGACCTCTCTCCTCTGCCTGTGTGCTGGGCCTAAATATATGCCAATGGACTGTTGCAGTGGTGGCTGACGTGAAGCCTCATTCTCTGCTATGACATGCAGACTAATTCTCTGCTGACATGAAGCCAGATTGTCTGTTACGGGACCTCTCTCCTCTGCCTGGGTGCTGGGCCTAAATTTATGAAAATGGACTGTTGCAGTGGTGGGTGACGTGAAGCCTGATTCTCTGCTATGACATGAAGACTGATTCTCTGCTGACATGAAGCCAGATTGTCTGTTACGGGACCTCTCTCCTCTGCCTGGGTGCTGGGCCTAAATATATGACAATGGACTGTTGCAGTGGTGGCTGACGTGAAGCCTCATTCTCTGCTATGACATGCAGACTAATTCTCTGCTGACATGAAGCCAGATTGTCTGTTACGGGACCTCTCTCCTCTGCCTGTGTGCTGGGCCTAAATATATGCCAATGGACTGTTGCAGTGGTGGCTGACGTGAAGCCTCATTCTCTGCTATGACATGCAGACTAATTCTCTGCTGACATGAAGCCAGATTGTCTGTTACGGGACCTCTCTCCTCTGTCTGGGTGCTGGGCCTAAATTTATGAAAATGGACTCTTACAGTGGTGGGTGACGTGAAGCCTGATTCTCTGCTATGACATTAAGACTGATTCTCTGCTGACATGAAGCCAGATCCTCTGTTACGGGACCTCTCTCCTCTGCCTGTGTGCTGGGCCTAAATACATGCCAATGGACTGTTGCAGTGGTGGCTGACGTGAAGCCTCATTCTCTGCTATGACATGCAGACTAATTCTCTGCTGACATGAAGCCAGATTGTCTGTTACGGGACCTCTCTCTTCTGCCTGGGTGCTGGGCCTAAATTTATGAAAATGGACTGTTGCAGTGGTGGGTGACGTGAAGCCTGATTCTCTGCTATGATATGAAGACTGATTCTCTGCTGACATGAAGCCAGATCCTCTGTTACGGGACCTCTCTCCTCTGCCTGGGTGCTGGGCCTAAATATCTGACAATGGACTGTTGCAGTGGTGGCTGACGTGAAGCCTCATTCTCTGCTATGACATGCAGACTAATTCTCTGCTGACATGAAGCCAGATTGTCTGTTACGGGACCTCTCTCCTCTGCCTGGGTGCTGGGCCTAAATTTATGAAAATGGACTGTTACAGTGGTGGGTGACGTGAAGCCTGATTCTCTGCTATGACATGCAGACTAATTCTCTGCTGACATGAAGCCAGATTCTCTGTTACGGGACCTCTCTCCTCTGCCTGTGTGCTGGGCCTAAATATATGCCAATGGACTGTTGCAGTGGTGCCTGACGTGAAGCCTCATTCTCTGCTATGACATGCAGACTAATTCTCTGCTGACATGAAGCCAGATTGTCTGTTACGGGACCTCTCTCCTCTGCCTGGGTGCTGGGCCTAAATTTATGAAAATGGACTGTTGCAGTGGTGGGTGACGTGAAGCCTGATTCTCTGCTATGACATGAAGACTGATTCTCTGCTGACATGAAGCCAGATTGTCTGTTACGGGACCTCTCTCCTCTGCCTGGGTGCTGGGCCTAAATATCTGACAATGGACTGTTGCAGTGGTGGCTGACGTGAAGCCTCATTCTCTGCTATGACATGCAGACTAATTCTCTGCTGACATGAAGCCAGATTGTCTGTTACGGGACCTCTCTCCTCTGCCTGTGTGCTGGGCCTAAATATATGCCAATGGACTGTTGCAGTGGTGGCTGACGTGAAGCCTCATTCTCTGCTATGACATGCAGACTAATTCTCTGCTGACATGAAGCCAGATTGTCTGTTACGGGACCTCTCTCCTCTGCCTGGGTGCTGGGCCTAAATTTATGAAAATGGACTGTTGCAGTGGTGGGTGACGTGAAGCCTGATTCTCTGCTATGACATGAAGACTGATTCTCTGCTGACATGAAGCCAGATTGTCTGTTACGGGACCTCTCTCCTCTGCCTGGGTGCTGGGCCTAAATATCTGACAATGGACTGTTGCATTGGTGGCTGACGTGAAGCCTCATTCTCTGCTATGACATGCAGACTAATTCTCTGCTGACATGAAGCCAGATTGTCTGTTACGGGACCTCTCTCCTCTGCCTGTGTGCTGGGCCTAAATATATGCCAATAGACTGTTGCAGTGGTGGCTGACGTGAAGCCTCATTCTCTGCTATGACATGCAGACTAATTCTCTGCTGACGTGAAGCCAGATTGTCTGTTACGGGACCTCTCTCCTCTGTCTGGGTGCTGGGCCTAAATTTATGAAAATGGACTCTTACAGTGGTGGGTGACGTGAAGCCTGATTCTCTGCTATGACATGAAGACTGATTCTCTGCTGACATGAAGCCAGATCCTCTGTTACGGGACCTCTCTCCTCTGCCTGTGTGCTGGGCCTAAATATATGCCAATGGACTGTTGCAGTGGTGGCTGATGTGAAGCCTCATTCTCTGCTATGACATGCAGACTAATTCTCTGCTGACATGAAGCCAGATTGTCTGTTACGGGACCTCTCTCCTCTGCCTGGGTGCTGGGCCTAAATTTATGAAAATGGACTGTTGCAGTGGTGGGTGACGTGAAGCCTGATTCTCTGCTATGACATGAAGACTGATTCTCTGCTGACATGAAGCCAGATCCTCTGTTACGGGACCTCTCTCCTCTGCCTGGGTGCTGGGCCTAAATATCTGACAATGGACTGTTGCATTGGTGGCTGACATGAAGCCTCATTCTCTGCTATGACATGCAGGGCCGGTGCTACCATAAGGCAGACCAAGCGGCCGCCTTAGGGCGCACCCTGGGGGAGGGCGGAAAAATGTGACATGGAGGGGGAGAAATGTGACATGGGGGTCTGATGGCTGACATTGGGGGCTGATGGCTGGGGGATGATGTCTGACATGGGGTTCTGATCTGAGGTCTGATTAACATTGGGGGTAATCCTCCTCTAAAACCTAGGTGTGTCTTAGAGGGCAAAAAATATGGTCCTTAAACCAGCCATTGTCTGAAGCAGAAAGAAGATACCAGGACCACAGAGAGGAGAAGGGGGGGGGGGGGGGGCACCAAAATGTAGCTTCGCTTGTGTTGGCAAAAATCCTTGCACCGGCCCTGATGACATGCAGACTAATTCTCTGCTGACATGAAGCCAGATTGTCTGTTACGGGACCTCTCTCCTCTGCCTGGGTGCTGGGCCTAAATTTATGAAAATGGACTCTTACAGTGGTGGGTGACGTGAAGCCTGATTCTCTGCTATGACATGAAGACTGATTCTCTGCTGACATGAAGCCAGATCCTCTGTTACGGGACCTCTCTCCTCTGCCTGTGTGCTGGGCCTAAATATATGCCAATGGACTGTTGCAGTGGTGGCTGACGTGAAGCCTCATTCTCTGCTATGACATGCAGACTAATTCTCTGCTGACATGAAGCCAGATTGTCTGTTACGGGACCTCTCTCCTCTGCCTGGGTGCTGGGCCTAAATTAATGAAAATGGACTGTTGCAGTGGTGGGTGACGTGAAGCCTGATTCTCTGCTATGATATGAAGACTGATTCTCTGCTGACATGAAGCCAGATTGTCTGTTACGGGACCTCTCTCCTCTGCCTGGGTGCTGGGCCTAAATATCTGACAATGGACTGTTGCATTGGTGGCTGACGTGAAGCCTCATTCTCTGCTATGACATGCAGACTAATTCTCTGCTGACATGAAGCCAGATTGTCTGTTACGGGACCTCTCTCCTCTGCCTGTGTGCTGGGCCTAAATATATGCCAATGGACTGTTGCAGTGGTGGCTGACGTGAAGCCTCATTCTCTGCTATGACATGCAGACTAATTCTCTGCTGACATGAAGCCAGATTGTCTGTTACGGGACCTCTCTCCTCTGCCTGGGTGCTGGGCCTAAATATATGCCAATGGACTGTTGCAGTGGTGGCTGACGTGAAGCCTCATTCTCTGCTATGACATGCAGACTAATTCTCTGCTGACATGAAGCCAGATTGTCTGTTACGGGACCTCTCTCCTCTGCCTGGGTGCTGGGCCTAAATTAATGAAAATGGACTGTTGCAGTGGTGGGTGACGTGAAGCCTGATTCTCTGCTATGATATGAAGACTGATTCTCTGCTGACATGAAGCCAGATTGTCTGTTACGGGACCTCTCTCCTCTGCCTGGGTGCTGGGCCTAAATATCTGACAATGGACTGTTGCATTGGTGGCTGACGTGAAGCCTCATTCTCTGCTATGACATGCAGACTAATTCTCTGCTGACATGAAGCCAGATTGTCTGTTACGGGACCTCTCTCCTCTGCCTGTGTGCTGGGCCTAAATATATGCCAATGGACTGTTGCAGTGGTGGCTGACGTGAAGCCTCATTCTCTGCTATGACATGCCGACTAATTCTCTGCTGACATGAAGCCAGATTGTCTGTTACGGGACCTTTCTCCTCTGCCTGGGTGCTGGGCCTAAATTTATGAAAATGGACTCTTACAGTGGTGGGTGACGTGAAGCCTGATTCTCTGCTATGACATGAAGACTGATTCTCTGCTGACATGAAGCCAGATCCTCTGTTACGGGACCTCTCTCCTCTGCCTGTGTGCTGGGCCTAAATATATGCCAATGGACTGTTGCAGTGGTGGCTGATGTGAAGCCTCATTCTCTGCTATGACATGCAGACTAATTCTCTGCTGACATGAAGCCAGATTGTCTGTTACGGGACCTCTCTCCTCTGCCTGGGTGCTGGGCCTAAATTTATGAAAATGGACTGTTGCAGTGGTGGGTGACGTGAAGCCTGATTCTCTGCTATGATATGAAGACTGATTCTCTGCTGACATGAAGCCAGATCCTCTGTTATGGGACCTCTCTCCTCTGCCTGGGTGCTGGGCCTAAATATCTGACAATGGACTGTTGCATTGTTGGCTGACGTGAAGCCTCATTCTCTGCTATGACATGCAGACTAATTCTCTGCTGACATGAAGCCAGATTGTCTGTTACGGGACCTCTCTCCTCTGCCTGTGTGCTGGGCCTAAATATATGCCAATGGACTGTTGCAGTGGTGGCTGACGTGAAGCCTCATTCTCTGCTATGACATGCAGACTAATTCTCTGCTGACATGAAGCCAGATTGTCTGTAACGGGACCTCTCTCCTCTGCCTGGGTGCTGGGCCTAAATTTATGAAAATGGACTCTTACAGTGGTGGGTGACGTGAAGCCTGATTCTCTGCTATGACATGAAGACTGATTCTCTGCTGACATGAAGCCAGATCCTCTGTTACGGGACCTCTCTCCTCTGCCTGTGTGCTGGGCCTAAATATATGCCAATGGACTGTTGCAGTGGTGGCTGATGTGAAGCCTCATTCTCTGCTATGACATGCAGACTAATTCTCTGCTGACATGAAGCCAGATTGTCTGTTACGGGACCTCTCTCCTCTGCCTGGGTGCTGGGCCTAAATTTATGAAAATGGACTGTTGCAGTGGTGGGTGACGTGAAGCCTGATTCTCTGCTATGACATGAAGACTGATTCTCTGCTGACATGAAGCCAGATTGTCTGTTACGGGACCTCTCTCCTCTGCCTGGGTGCTGGGCCTAAATTTATGAAAATGGACTGTTGCAGTGGTGGGTGACGTGAAGCCCGATTCTCTGCTATGACATGAAGACTGATTCTCTGCTGACATGAAGCCAGATTGTCTGTTACGGGACCTCTCTTCTCTGCCTGGGTGCCGGGGCCTAAATATCTGAGAATGGACTGTTCCAGTGGTGGGTGACGGGAAGCCAGATTCTCTGCTATGGGACCTCTCTCCAATTGATTTTGGTTAATTTTTATTTATTTAATTTTTATTTTAATTCATTTCCTTATCCACATTTGTTTGCAGGGGATTTACCTACATGTTGCTGCCTTTTGCAGCCCTCTAGCCCTTTCCTGGGCTGTTTTACAGCCGTTTTAGTGCCGAAAAGTTCGGGTCCCCATTGACTTCAATGGGGTTCGGGTTCGGGACGAAGTTCGGATCGGGTTCGGATCCCGAACCCGAACATTTTCGGGAAGTTCGGCCGAACTTCTCGAACCCGAACATCCAGGTGTTCGCTCAACTCTACTAAGGAGTGCTGTGTTACATTTATTTGGTTTCTAAATATATATATATATATATATATATATATTATATTTGTCCTCTTACTCCTCCTTGACCCTCCGTCCGCAATACTTTATAGTAAGCACATGGCACTTTAGATTATTAACTACACATAACACTGATTATGATAAGGATCTTAATTATGGATGTATGTAAGTTTCTTTCATATGTACAGAGATTATGAGTATACTTTCACGTTGATATATAGAATATGTTCATAAGATGCCAATATTTTTAATCACAGCTTATTATCACGTGGTTATATTTAATTTTTTGTGATTTTTTTATTAATTGTTATGAATTGAGCACACGTGTTTTGTTAATTATAATGTATGAGCACATTGCTATATATTTCTGGCACTTTGTCCTTTTACACTGCTTGAGAAAGGCTCCTGTTTAGAGCCGAAACGTTGCATGTCCTGCTGGGGTAAATAAAGTATTTTGTATTTTTTACTTCTTGGAGTGCTGCCCATCTTTTTCCTGATATATATATATATATATATATATATATATATATATATATTATGGGGGTTTTCTCTGGTAGATAGGGTAAGCGGGCACAGTACAGAGGCAAAATACAAGATCTTAACTCAAAACGGCAGTGTTTATTCACACTTGAGGCAATTGCACAAAACAGGACGTTACTTTGTAGTCTTGGTGTTAATTCACACACAATGAAAAGTTCATATAATACAAGTCACCTTGCTGGCAGTTCTACCTCCAGTAGTCCACAGAAGACTTTAGGGGGCCTGTTTCCCCAGCGTGCGGCTCTCAGCCCTTCAGCACGGCACAAAGCCTCAGATCCCAAAAACAGAGACATCTCTGCTAAGCCCAGCTGCCTATTTAAGGACAGCCAGGTGCTGCCAAAACCCAGACCAGCACTTAAACTCCGGTCCGGTATTTGACCTCACCAAGCTGGAAATCAGCCGAGCCGCACATGCTGAGAGAAAAATACCTACCTTGCCAGACACAACCCCTCACTGTGTCACATACCCCCCCCTTTGTTCAACCCTCAGGGGGTGGACACACGCCAGACAATGCACCTGGGACATTTCATCCATATTTCCCTGCAACCGGCCTGCTCTGAAAAAAACATCTGGCATTCCTGTCTTTGGCCTGGCTCATCCACTTGAGAGGGGAGTGGTCGGTCACCAGGTGGAACTTTCTCCCCAACAAATAGCAGCAGAGAGACTCGAGTGCCCACTTGATAGCCAGGCACTCTCTCTCCACTATACTGTACCTGGTTTCGGCTGGGGTGAGCTTGTGGCTTAGGAAGACAATGGGATGATCCTCCCTGTTGACTTCCTGAGACAGTACAGCACTGAGGCCTACTTCAGAGGCATCCGTTTGTACCATAAACTACCTCTTGAAGTCGGGCATCACCAAAACCGGCCTAAAACTGACCATCCCAGCGAACCATCACTGATTTTCGTCCCTTCAAGAGCCCTGTCAAGGGCGTGGCTAGAGTAGCAAAGTGGGGAAAAAACCTCATATATTAGCCCACCATTCCCAAGAATTACTTTATTTGCCTAATGGTGACAGGTCGGGGCCAATTCCGTATCACTTCTATTTTGTTCAATTGGGATTTGATGACTCCACGTCCAATGTCATACCCCAGGTACTTAGTCTCTTCAAACCATATCGCACATTTTGTTGGGTTAGCGGTTAGGCCCGCTTTCCGAAGGGAGTCAACCACAGCCTGCACTTTGGGTAGGTGACTTTCCCAGTCGGTACTGTGGATGACAATATCGTCCAAGTAAGCTGAAGCGTACCGATGATGTGGACGAAGCACAATGTCCATTAGTTGCTGAAAAGTGGCGGGGGCGCCATGCAGACCAAAGGGTAAGATATTGATTCAGCCCTTCAGGCAGTTTTCTCTTTGGCAGCCTCCATTAAGGGCACCTGCCAGTACCCTTTCGTGAGGTCCAAAACAGAAAAATACCAGGCTTGTCCTAATCTCTTGTTGAGTTCATCCACCCGGGGCATGGGATACACATTGAATTTGGAAACCTCGTTAAGTTTTCAAAAGTCTTTACAAAACCGCAACGTCCCGTCCGGCTTGGGTATCAATACTATAGGACTGGCCCACTCACTTTTTGACTCCTCAATGACGTCTGGCTGCAACATTATCTGCATCTCCTCCTATATGGCTTGTCGCCGAGCCTCGGGTACGCAGTATGGTTTTAATCTGACATTTGCCTAAGGGCTCAGTGACAATCTCATGCTGGATTATGGAAGTGCGTCCAGGGTGGTCCAAGAACACATACATGCTCTGACTAACAAACTCTTTGTCCTCCTGAGTCTGTTTAAAGGAAAGGCTGTCAGCAATTTTTACTGTGGCAGCTGCCTCTCTTGCATCAGACAGAGGGGCCGGTACCTCTTCTCCTAGAAAACCTGACTGCGGGCTGTCTTCTGTACAGGTTTCCCTATCTTTCCACAGTTTGATTAAATTCACATGGTAAACCTGCTCCGGCTTTCGCCGCCCTGGCTGGTGTACCTTGTAGTTTACATCTCCAATTTTCTCAAGTACCTCGTAGGGCCCCTGCCCCCTAGTCAGGAACTTACTGTACATGGTCGGCACCAGAACCAAAACCTGATCACCCGGGTTAAAGATCCGGACCCGAGCCTGCAGATTATAGACCCGACTTTGGGTTCGCTGAGCTGCCTCCATATGCTTCCTAACAAGAGGCAACACTGTCTCTATCCGATCATGCATCTGGGTAACGTACTCAATGACACGTTTATGTGGAGTGGGTTGTTGTTCCCATGCCTATTTGGCCACGTCCAAGAGACCGCGAGGGTGTCTGCTATATAGCAGTTCGAAGAACGAGAACCCAGTAGAGGACTGGGGTACCGCTCTCTTGCACTGCGAACATGATATAGGGCAGAAGGAGGCCCAAGTCCTTCCCATCTTTAGAAACTACCCTTTTCAACATATTTTTTTATGTTTGGTTAAACCGTTCTTCCAGACCGTCTGTTTGCAGATGGTAAACGGACATCCGTTGTTGTTTTATGAGCAGCAACTTACAGAGTTCCCTCATCACCTTGGACATAAAAGGGGTCCCTTGGTCGGTCAGAACCTCTTTAGGTAGTCCTATTGTGGAAAACATCTCCATTAACCCCTTAGCTATGAGTTTGGCTGAGGTATGTCGCAGTGGCACCGCCTCCGGGTACCGAGTGGCATAGTCTAGAATGACTAAGATGTGTTGATGCCCTCTGGCGGACTTCGGTACTGGGCCTATGAGGTCCATTGCTGTTCGGTCAAATTGTACTTCGATATTCGGGAGATTTACTAGGGGACTACAGAAATGTGGCTGGGGGCTATTTATCTGGCAGGTCGGGCAGGAGTTACAAAACTCTTCCACTTCTTTGAATATGCTGGGCCAGTAAAACCGCTGTAGAATACGATCCTGAGTTTTCTGCAGCCCCAGGTGACCCCCGAGAACATCTTGTTGGGCTAGATCTAACACAAGCTTGTGATAAGCCTTGGGAATCCACCAACTGTTCAATAGGCTCACCCTGTACCAGGTACAGGCTCACCCTGTACCTGGTTTACCTGATACAACATATCCTGATGAACCACAAAATGGGGAAACACTGACTCTGCCCCAGGTTGTTGTGTTTTGCCATCTACTATTAACACATTTTCCCAGGAGCGGGATAGGTTTGGGTCCCAATGTTGGGCGGTACCGACCCAAGTCCTTCACTTCTCCCACCATCAAATTTAGCGGAGTTGTCTCCCCCTCTTCCACCAAAGTGGCGGTCACCCCTACCGCTGGCCCTTCGGCCTCGGATTCCCAGGGTTCTGGCCTCCCCCCGGAGCAAGGCCACTCTGCTAGGGTTACCCCTGTTTCATGGGTATCAGTCACTGTCATAGCATTCCTCAGTGCCGGGAAGCCCGGGAAGTCTCTCCCTATTATATGTTCGTTGTGTAAATTTGGGGCAACTGCCACTTTGTGAGTCCATCTGCCAGACTCTGTGGTTAGAAACACCAGGGTGGTGGGATAGTCTTTTACGTCTCCATAGATGCATATGAACCCGACTTTAGTTACTGGTTAGTCTCCTGCTGCTTATTAGCCTCGCATTGCTGCAGGCATGTCTCTTGCTGCAGCAGATTAGCCTTCATGAGGGCCTTCACAACAGCCTCCATTTTGTCGTGGGGCACTGGATGTAATACAGCTGGTTTAATGTGCGACATACAACCGTGCCTGAAAAATGCAGAAACCAAAAATATCGGTGTTCACACCAGCCTCACTGCTTATGCACGCATCCTCCACCAATTGTGGGGTTTCTATCTGGTAGATAGGGTAAGCGGGCGCAGTACAGAGGCAGAATACAAGTTCTTAACTCAAAACATCAGTGTTTATTCACACTTGCACAAAGCAGCACATAGCTTTGCAGTCTTGGTGTTAATTCACACACAATGGAAAGTTCATATGATACAAGTCACCTTGCTGGCAGTTCTGCCTTCAGTAGTCCACAGCAGGCTTTAGGGGGCCTGTTTCCTCAGAGTGCGGCTCTCAGCCCTCCACAAAGCCTCAGATCCCAAAAACAGAGACATCTCTGCTGACCCCAGCTGCCTATTTTAGGACAGCCAGTTACTGCCAAAACCCGGACCCACACTTAAACTCCGGTCCGGTATTTGACCTCACCAAGCTGGAAATCAGCCCAGCCTCACATGCTGGGAGGAAAATACCTGCCTTGTCATGGGGCCTCGCACTGTGATTTGCGGACAATATTAGGACATACACTACTTTTTTGCGGAACGGAAATACGGAAATAGAATGCACATGGAGTACCTTCTGTTGTTTTTGGGGACCCATTGAAGTGAATGGTTCCGCATACGGTCCACAAAAAAAAAATAGAATGGAAGTGGAAAGAAAATAAGTTTGTATATATTAGCCCTAACTGCTAAAACCTGTTGTCACGACCATGGTTATGGTCGTGACTCCTTGAACCGCATACAGTTGCCTGCGGTCTTGCTCTTGTTGTCAATCACAGGTGAGGGCTGAAGTATGTTGCCTCACCTGTGGTTGCCGCTGGCAACATTATGTATTGGCAGTTTAGCAGCCTGAGCTGTGGCTAGGCAGCTTGCTGTCAAGTGCATGCGGTTGCACCTGCAACGTGTGTTTATATGTGTGCACTTTCCGTTCTGGTGTGCACGGGGTTTATTGTGTGTGTATTCCCCTTTAAGTTGCTGTTTTTCCTTTGTCTGGTGTAGGAAGGGTTAACTCCCTTCTTTGTGTGAACTCTGGGTGTGTCGGTGTGTGGGTGTGGCTACATGGGCTATAAAGCCTCAGTTAAGATCAGTAGTCTGAGGGGTACTCCAGCCTTCTTTGTAAGCTGGAGGCACCCTCCTGGTCCCTTATACCACCTGCCAGTGAGGGCCACCCTGGTCATAAATGTTGTTATGTGATGTTAAGTTTATGTCTATGTGGTGTCTGTTATTATTGCAGCTATGGTTCTGGGTTCCTGTGTGTTTATGTGTGCTGTGTCCTTTTATGTCTGTGTGTGGACTTCAGCACTTGTGTCCAGGGATCCAGTCAGTGTGTCTGTGGCAGGTAGAGGTGGAAGTCTTTCACTCTCCTGCCATATCCATAGTCTGTTTATGTTTATATCCCATTGCAGCTCGGCCAGTTTAGACTCCTGTTTCTCCGCATCCAGGAGGAACAGGTGGTCATCCCAGCTCCTAGTTCAGGGATCGGCGGAGGATGAGTAGGGATCCGAGGTTCCTGAGCATGAGCCCTCCTACCATCAAGGTCGGCTCATGCAGCTAGGAGTCAGGGTCAGATTAGGGATGCGATAGGAGGTGACCTGCTTCCTTATTCTGTTGTCCTGGTCAAACAGCGACTTATATCATGTGGCATCGCACGGCTGAGGGTTTTCCACATCCTCAGCCGTGACACCTGTGATCAGTAGTTATGGCAACCTGTAGTAGGACCTGCGAGCCTCTATTGGCTAATAAGGGACATATGACCATGTAAATGACTTTCATAGTGGCTGTCCCTTTAGCAGTGACTTCCACAGTGCCCGCCCCTTTAACAGTGACTTCCACAGTGCCCGCCCCTTTAACAGTGACTTCCACAGTGCCCGCCCCTTTAACAGTAACTTCCACAGTGCCCGCCCCTTTAACAGTGACCTCCACAGTGCCCACCCCTTTAACATTGACCACCCCTTTATCAGTGACCTTCATAGTGGCCACCCCTTTAACAGTGACTTCCACAGTGCCTGCCCCTTTAGCAGTGAACTCCACAGCGCTCATCTGTTTAATAGTGGCCCCTGCCCCCCATGCATGTAGCACTTGCAGTTGTGCCGTCATACGCAATATGACTGAATATTTAAGGACCTAATAACTGCTAAAACCTGTGATCAGTTGTTATGGAAACCTGTAGTAGAACCTGCGAGCCTCTATTGGCTAATAAGGGACATATGACCATGTAAATGGCAGTTCAGATTTAATTGAAAGGCTTGCTGGCTTCTATTGAATAATGCAGGTAATTTTTTGGGAATATCTCAGGAACTGTAAGCCCTAGAGAGCTGAGACCCAGTCTAAAACCTTCCCGGACAAATGATGTACCTGGGCGCCAAATTTGGTGAAGATCGGTCCAGTCGTTTGGTCGCACATAAAGAATGTCCAGACAGACAGACGTCTAGACAGAAACTCATATATATATATATATATATATATATATATATATAAGATATGATTATGATATGTTCTTATCTTTTGCATTCTGACACCAAAGAGTTAATTCACTGATAATTTATTGGTCATATGATATGATGTAAATATTTGTGGGTGTATATATATTGTTCACTATGTCCTGTTATTTTGCTTGAGAAAGGCTCTAGTGTAGAGCCGAAACATCGCCATTGCTATTGAGGTGAATAAAGAGTGTTCTTAATTTTTATCTCCTGGAGTGCTGCCCTTTTTTCTACATATATAAGATATAAAAAAAAAAAATTATGAGAAAAGATTCAAGAATGGGATACCATTTTTATTTATTTTTTTCATTTTGATCTCTTTTATTCTAGTCTTTGTGCCATGTGGTTGGTCCCCTACTCACTAATTGACACCTGTCGCTGTATAGTCATACAGGGATGGCTGTCAAATATGTTGTAAGACCATTATAAATTTAACCTCTTAATGACCTACAAATTTTTTCACTTTTTTCCATTTTTACCTCTCTATGATTAAGCAGCAATAGCTTTTATTTTATTTTTTATTGACATGACTGTACAATGCAGAGCAGTACATATAAATTACAAAGTACACATTTTATTCTGTCACAAATATAAAAAATGGATTTTGATATTTCTTTTCTTTTTAATTTTACTTTACTATTGTTTATACTGTACATATTTCACATTGAATAACTAGTTAAATGAGTTGTTCAGGTTATTGCATTTTTTTTTGCTTTTGTGTTATGTATACACAATAAAATGTATTTATATAATATATTTATTATATTTTGCTTTTTGTTAATTTTTTCTTTTTTCTTTAAATGGTTTATTACATTTATAAAAAATCCTATTAAGGAATTACTGTCTTGCAAAATCATTTTATACTTATACTTCTGTATGCTAATATGGCACAAGCAGTGGCGTACCTCTAATAGACACAGACCACTCAGCTGGTATGGGGCCCATGGGGGAAGTGGTCCTGGCTGACGACGAAAGGTCCCGCACTTAAAGGGCTTATCCGGGAAAACATATTGATGACCTATCTTAAGGATTGGTCATCAATATCAGATCTGTGGAGGCCTGACACCAGGAACCCCCCACAAATCAGGTGTTGGGAGTGCTAGGCTCTCAGTGACAGCCGCAGCCTTTTCATACTCCAGTGATGCACCGTACATCAGTCACTTGGCCTAGTTGCAGCTCAGCCCCATTCAAGTCAATGGGGCTCAGCTGCAATACCAAGCACAGCCGCTGTACAATGTACGGAGCTGTGCTTAGTAAGTTGCAGGATGGCTATAGTGCTCACCAGAGCTTAGGTGAGCACTGCGGCTTCCGTGACTTGGACCCCGCCAATGTTATAATGATAACCTATCCTGAGGGATATATTAGACAAGTAGATTTTCGTACAGATGATGATCAAATAGTTAGCGACTCATTAGTGTTAGAAAGTGCTAGAATTACACAGAGCAATGTTTGCTTTAGTAATCAGTAATTCGATCATTAGAAACTCACTAATCGTTCATCAATGCATATATTACATACAAAGACCTGTTGGTACCCCTACAACACTACATCACACCTATAGTCTGATCTTCTAACGAGTGGGTGGCGACTTATCACACAACCAGATATGCAGGCATGCTCAACCTGTGGCCCTCCAGCTGTTGCAAAACTACAACTCCCATCATTCCCGGGCAGCCTACAGCTATCAGCCTACAGAGGGTATGGTGGGAGTTGGAGGGCCGCTGGTTGAGCATCCCTGAAATATGCAGTCAAAGAACTAGAATGTTTAAGCATGCTGAAAGACCACAATCGAAAAATTTAACAATCTCTGGAAACTATCACACAGTGCGATTCTCGCTACGTCTAATACTGGCTTAAAATGGTTTTCGAGATTTTATACTGATGACCAATCCTCTGAATAGGTCATCATTATCTGATCATTGGGAATTTGACACCCTTGCACCCCGCCGATCAGCTGTTTGAGAAGGCATGCTAGTGCTTTCCAAATAGCTATTCAGCGGGGATACCGGGAGTTGGACCCCCATAGATCAGAATATAAAAATCTTGAAAAACCCCTTTAAGGATAGTTCATCATTGTCTTTTCCAGAATAACCTCTTTAAAACAATAGCTGGATCTTTTTTAACAAAACTATAAATCAGTCTGCTCAGCTACTTCTGTTCATGTTCTTCTGTTCACAGACTCCCTTTAAATATTTTAATACAAAATCTAAATATATATATACATACATATGAGATTAGTGAATTTCTTGAAATTAATTTTGGGTCAGAAAATTTGTTTCAAGTATGAATAAGTTTGACCCGAAAGTGCTCCAATTGGCCTTAAAATAGGTGTATGACACACAGAGGTCTCCTAATAGTGTTGATCGAGCACCGTAGTGCTCGGTTGCTCGGGGGCTTGGGCTGAACACATTGACCGAGCACACGAGTATAATGGAAGTCAATGGGAGAACCCGAGCATTAAACCAGGTACCCCCTGCTCTGAAGAGGGGAGGGTGTCTGGTTCGTAGGCAAATTTCAGAAATTGATGGAAACACCACCGAAATGGTTCTGGAACAGCATGGGAAGGATGTCTGGATGCATCTTGTACTCGCAGGTCGCTGCTGGTAACAATGTTGTCCGAATAGTACGCCACTTTTACAGACTGACAATAATATGCACAAAACCATGGGAAAAAAGATGATTTTAGAGGAAAAATTGATAGGAAACATTCTTTCCAGCATATTTACTTGTATATAAAGTGCAAGTGCTGCCAAAAATTACAAGTAAGAGGCACTCCGATACAACCTGTATATCACATAAAGGAGGGCCTCATTCACATTGTGGTACAATTGTTCATGTAGTGGAACGCCTTTGCACTAACTGAAAGGGCTGCCAAAACACCCTTTGTTACACATAAAGGAGGGGATCATACACAGCCTTGAAAAATTATGATTGATGGCCTGCTGGTGACCCTCAAAAACATTTGGAGCAAGGGCCTGCTGATCTGACCATCTAAAACATTATGGACGAGGGCCTGCTTCCGCTTTGGTGATGCTAGATAACCCGGGGACGAACGCACGTCCCCGTGACGGCGACAATCCATTCGTCTGTCTGCCCTATCAACTTTCAATGTTATTTTCAGCCCAAACCATGTAGACCATGGGCAACGGGGGAATCATGGTTCGATGCCGGAGAGGGAGCCTGAGAAACAGCAAAGCAAGGCTGCATGCACGCAAATTACCTATTAGGTATAATTAACTGAGGGCCTGCAGGTGAGCTGACCCTATAAAAGATTTTGGGTGCAGGCCTGAATGTGAGCTAACCCTAGAAAAGATTTTAGATGCGGGCCTGCAGGTGAGCTGACCCTGTAAAAGATTTTAGGTGTGGGCCTGCTGGTGGGCTGACCCTGTAAAACATTTTAGGTGAGAGCCTGCTGCTGAGCTGACCCTGTAAAATATTATATGTGAGGGCCTGCTGGTGAGCTGACCCTGTAAAAGATTTTAGGTGTGGGCCTGCTGGTGAGCTGACCCTGTAAAAGATTTTAGGTGTGGGCCTGCTGGTGAGCTGACCCTGTAAAAGATTTTAGGTGCAGGCCTGCTGGTGAGCTGACCCTGTAAAAGATTGTAGGGGAAGGCCTGCTGGTGAGCTGACCCTTTAAAAAATTATATGCGAAGGGCATATATGCGAGGGCATTATATGTGACGAATAAGCATGTTGATATGATGGAAGAGGAGGAAGAGGATGCGAAAAAGGAAGATTCAACCATATACCTTTTTTTGTGGCGGAAGGGGTGTATGGGAATACAGTGTATTCAGTACATTCTAAACAGCACATTTAAAGTGCCTTTATGTTCAGCTGCTTTCCTCTGGTGGAGTCGAGAAGTCATGGTCAATCCAGGCCTTGTTCATTTTTATAAGAGTCAACCTGTCAGCATTTTAATTTAACAGGCGGATACGCTTATCTGTTATAATGTCACCAGCAGCACTAAATACCTGCTCAGACAAAACGCTGGCAGAAGATCAGGCCAGTGCCTCCAAGGCGTAAAGCACCAGTTCGTGCCACGTGTCCAGCTTGGACACCCAGTAGTTGTAAGGCACTGAGGGCTCATTGAGGACGCTGACACGGTCTGCTATGTACTCCTTCACCATCTTCCAAAATGTTTTCCTCCTTGTGACACTAGGCCGCGCATCAGGATGAGGGTGCTGGCGGGGTGTCATTCCAGGCTTTGGAGAGTGTTGCCCTTGCCTCTGTTGGAACTGCTGTGTGCTCCCCTTGGACTCTGCAGCCAGCATTGTCTAATGGAAAATTCTGGAGCAATATTTCAACAGGGATCTTCTGGTATTGCACTGTTTTGCTCATCCTCCCCACCAGAGGAATGAGAGATGAGAAGCTCCCTTTGTATCGGGGGTTAAGAAGGGTGAACAACCAGTAATCCGTGTTGTCTAAAATGCGTATAACGCACGGGTCATGGTAAAAGGCAGCCTAACATGAAGTCAGCCATGTGTGCCAGAGTACCAACAGGCAAGACTTTGCTGTCGTCATCAGGAGGATCACTCTCAATCTCCTCATCCTCTTCCTCCTCTTCTGCCCATCCACGCTGAACAGATGGACTTAAACTTCCATGGGTACTACCCTCTGTAGCGGAGGCAACCGTCTCCTGCTCCTCTTCCTCTTCATCGTCCAATTCGTGCTGAGAAGACGAACTGAGGGTGGTTTGGCTATCATCAACCTGTGAAATGTCTTCCCCCATTTCCACCTCTTCTACATGCAAAGCGTCATCCTTAATTGTGGGCATCGAGCATTTGAGTAGACACAGAAGTGGGATGGTTACACTGATAATAGTGTTATCGCCACTCACCATCTGTGTTGATTCCTCACGGTTTCTTAAAACCTCACAGAGGTCAGACATCCATGCCCACTCCTCGCTTGTGAATAGCGGAAGATGACTGGAAAGGCGATGACCATGTTGCAGCTGGTATTTCACTACTACCCTCTGCTGCTCACAAAGCCTGGCCAACATGTGGAATGTGGAGTTCCAGCACGTGCTCACATCGCACAACAGTCCGTGAGCTGGCAATTTCAAGCGCTGCTGCAGCGTTGACAGACCGGCTGAAGCTGTCGGTGACTTGCGGATATGTGCACACACGCGGCGCACCTTCACCCGTAGCTCAGGCAAATTGGGGTAGGTTTTGAGAAACTGCTGTACCACAAGGTTGAACACGTGGGCTAGGCATGGGATGTGTCTGAGCTTGCCGAGCTCCAAAGCAGCCACCAAGTTACGGCCATTATCAGACACAACCATGCCTGTTTCTAGGTTGAGTGGCGAGAGCCACAGCTAAGTCTAGTCTCTTATCCCCTGCCACAGCTCTGCGGTGGTGTGCTGTTTGTCCCCTAAGCATATCAGCTTCAGCACAGCCTGTTGCCGCTTCCCCACCGCAGTGCTACACTGCTTCCAGCTACCAACTGATGACTGACTGGTGCTGCACACGGATAATTCGGAGGTGGAAGTGGAGGAGGAGGCGGAGGAGGAGATTGGGGGTTGGAGGCACTAAAGTAGGTGCTGGTGGAAACCCTGATCGACGTAGGGGGCCTTGGCATCGGTAGCACCTGTTTCACCCAGTGTTCCGTCAGGAAAATGTAGCATCCCTGTCCAAATGCACTTGTCCATGTGTCCGTGGTTAAGTGGACCTTCCCAGTAACTGTGTTGGTCAGGGCATGTGTGATGTTACTGGACACATGCTGGTGTAAGGCAGGCACGGCACATCGTGAAAAATAGTGGCAGCTGGGGACTGCGTAATGAGGGACGACCGCCGACATCAGGCTGCGGAAGGCCTCAGTGTCCGCAAGCTTAAATGGCAACATTTCCAGGGCCAGTAATTTGGAAAGTTGCGCATTTAGTGCTATGGCCTGTGGGTGGGTGGCTGAGTGTTTGCGCTTGCGTTCAAATGCCTGGGGTAAGGACATTTGTATGCTGCGCTGGGACACGGAAGTGGATGTGGTCGTTGATGGTGCTCCCGAAGGTCCAGGTGCAGTGTGGGAGACATCCGGGCCTGCGCCTTCGACAGGGGATTGGCCAGCACGTAACACAGGGGAAGAGAAGGCAGTGGTGTGACCCTCAGACACAGATTGTGGACCCAGGCATTTGTCCCACTTATTATGGTGCTTGGATGCTATGTGGCGGATCATGCTGGTGGTGGTGGTGAGGTTGCTAGTGTTCACGCCCCTGCTCATTTTCGTATGGCACAGGTTGCAAATTACTATTCTTTTGTCGTCCACACTTTCCTAAAAAAAGCGCCATACTGAAGAACATCTACCCCTTGGCAAGCGAGATTTCCGCAAGGGGTTGCTCCGGTGAACAGTTGTGGGCCTGTGTGGTGTAGCTTGCCTTCTCCCTTTTGCCACCCCACTGATCTTCCAGATCTTCCAGCCTATTGGGGTCCTGCAGATCCCTCTTCCTTTTATGGATGAGCACACTTTAAACAGGAGATGTGGTGCGGATAATTGAAAAATGTAAAAAAGTGCACTGGATGCCACTGATATTTTATGGATGCGACAGTATAAACAGGAGTTTTGACGCAGATAATTTTACTGTCCGTAGGGGACACCGCCTACGGAAAAAGTGTACTGGATGTCACTGATATTTTAGGATGCGCACACTTTAAACAGGAGATGTGGCGCGAATAATTTAACTGTCCACAGGGGACACCGTCTATGAAAAAAGTGCACTGGATGTCACTGATATTTTAGGGATGCGCACACTTTAAACTGGAGATGTGGCGCGGATAATTCAACTGTCCGCAGCGGACACCGTCTACGGAACAAGTGCACTGGATGTCACTGATATTTTAGGGATGCGCACAATTTACACAGGAGATGTGGCCCAAATAATTTAACTGCCTGCAGTGGCCTATTACACAGTATTTTGTGCAGGATGCACTAAAAACGTATATTGCTGCTGTCACACACAATAGTCCTTAAAAGGACTTTTGGGTCTATGAAATGTTTTTGTAGAAAAATTAAATTCACTTCCTACAATTTCTGTCCCTTACTATTCTTAGCTCTCCCTGACTTAGAATGACCTGAACATGCGTCATCGGGTGCTATATAGCACCCAATAACACGTACCGGCCAGCCAATCACTGTAATGCCAGTAGCCAACATGGCTACTGGCATTACAGTGAGGGTAGTACTTACCTGCACGTTTATTGGTTGCTTAGCAGCAGCAAAACGTGTGGGGAGCAGACTCGAGCATTGCACTCAAGCACATGCGGTATTTGGCTGAGTACCGCCATGTGCCGAGCATAGCAATGCTCGAGCCAAACTGGTATTCAGCTGAGCATAATCGCTCAACACTATCTTCTAAGACTCATATTTTTTCTCTTTAGTCTTTCCTTTTGTATTTTTATTTCTCTCTCTCTCTCTAGCTCTCACTCTCTCTCTCTCTCTCTCTTTCACTCTTGCCTTTAAGCTCTTAATGCAATAGTAAATAATATTAGGATATCACTAACATACATAGCTATAGGTAAATGCATGGCCGATGTTGTTAACAACTTGTATAAAAACACACTGTGCTGTTAGATTTGTTATGCCTTTTAAGATTAAGAAACATTACGAAAATGATGCCTTACCAGGGTTAAATGCTCAACCATATTTACACATATTTTGAACACACATCCAAAAATTCTTCAGTTTTTTCTAACGCAGCAGCAGTACTGTATAGAACCTAATGGACAGGAGATATGTGACTGTATAGGGGTAGTAGTAATGACAGCAGTAGAAGCACAGTATGGAACCTGACAGACAAGGCAGAAGACACGTGTTCTGGACAAGCATCCAAAAATTATTCCGTTGTTTTCAAGCAGCAGCAGTACTTTATGGAATCTAATAGATGGGAGATGTGACTGTATAGGGGTAGTAGTAGCGACAGCAGTAGAAGCACTTTATGGAACCTGACAGACATGGCAGGAGATGTGCCACTGTATAGGTGTAGCAGTAGTAGCATGACAGTAGATGTGCGGCTGTGTAAGGGTAATAGTAGTGGCAATACGGAGAGTAGCAGTTACAGTGGCAGAAGCAGCAATATATTATGGAACATGATGGACAGGCAGACAACAGCAGTGTTTGATTGGGACAGTGATAAATAGCCACTGTCAGCAATGGCAGATCTATTCATTGGCATCAGCCGGAGGTGTGTCAAAATCCTCACAGATCCATGCCTGATTCATTTTGACAAAGGTAATCCTGTGTTGCTGAAAGTCTAGGAAGGTCTTCTTAGTCACATAAAAATGACATAAATGCACAGAAACTTTCCTGAACATAGCAAACCACTTCTGCAAGCCACAATACTTAAAAAAAAAAAAATTTGTTCCATCAGATTTATCACGTATGCAGGAAGCACGTTATTTCCTCCAAATGTAGCTAAGTCAAAATGTTCCTGCCATTATCGCTGACCAGATTGCCATGTTGTGGTTGGCAGGAGACATCTAGTCGAAGATTTGCTGCTTGATGCACATGAGCAACCTGATCAGCTATGAAGTTTCTCTCACCCAGACTCATCAGTTGTAAGACAGCATGGAAATGTTCACATGGCCCTGTGATAAAGTTGGGGGTAGAACTTACACTAATTGGCTAACATGCTGACAGACAGTCTAAATCAGCCAATCAGTGTGGCAACGGACAGGGAGATGTCTGTGTAGAACAAGCAGAACGTCATTCTGTGTTTAGCTTTTAATGAGGGTGGATAGGTGTAGGCAGTGTCTGACAGAAATTAATCTTACACAGTATACAGAGTCACAAACAAGAATATTTTCTAGTGAAACAGGGACAGTATAGGGAAAGAATAGAAATAACTGTGTAGAATACTAGGGACTCTGATCAGTGAAAGCAGTTTGAGGGAGTGAGGGGCTGGGGCACAGTGCTTAATAATACAGCTGTTGCAGAACCTAATTCTTGCTGTCCTGCGCTACAAAATCAGCCACCCGCAAGAAAACATATTCTTTTTATACTAATCAAATTTAACACAAATTACACCCAAGATAGAAATATTACTGTATTTCCAGTATTGTTTCTTGCATCCCCAAGCAGTAAAATGTTTTTATCATCATTAGAGATGAGCAAAGTTATCAAAAATTAGATTTGGCTGCTTCGCCAAATTTGATTCATTACAAATTAATTTGTCACAAATTGCACTCCACTGTATGTAGCAGGCATAACCATGGGTAACGGCGATCGTGCCGCCGCCCCATCCCCGTCATTGAACCCCTCAGATGGGTCATTCAGCGCTGATCGCGGCATCTGAAAGTCACATTGAGGCCTTTCAGGGGTTAAAAAAATACATACCTCATCCATTTGCTCGTGGAGAGGCTGTTGTGGCCTTCTGGATTGAAGAAAACGCCTCACTGATGATATTATCGTGGCCGGCCAGCGTGATCACCTGGTGAGGTCACTCATCAGATCGCACGAGATTTGGCACGTGCGAGACTGTTATGGCCATAACTGTTATGGCCATAACAGTCTCTCTGTGACCAAATGGATGAGGTGAGTATGTATTTTTTTTAACAGCCATTTTAGGAAAAATTGATTAGTTACGGAGAAGTGCCAGGAAATTCAGCTTCGTGGCGAATCAAATTTTTCCTTCAATTAATTTAACTTCGATTCTCTCAACATTAATCATCATCAATATCTTCTTCTCCTGCTCAGACTCCTCCTCCTCCTTGACCTCCGGCTCCATTATGAGACATCCAAAACTGAATGTGTTGCCAAGTCGCTGGTGGTTCACTTGCCGCTGTGCCACTTAGTTGTCATAAATGTGGTGTACTTCTGCATCTTTGCCTAAATTTCATTTTTCTGGGCTCTAACTCAGGCAATGTGGTGGGACTAACTCTTGGTCTGGCAAGCAGGAGTACCGCAAATATATGGAAAATTTTACTCTCGGACTGCAAGTGTGACATGTTTCCATTCCTTCACCAAAATTAAATTTTTTGGGACTCTGGTCTGGACTCTTGGTGTGTGCATGTCATATGGGCAAGCATACTGAGCCTGTTAAAGGCATACATTTTGGACACTTGGTCCCCCAACAAGCCACAGTTTTTTTACCCAAAACACAGTGTATTTTAAAACACCATCTGTCCTTGATAAGGGGCAATGTTTGAAAGCTTTATAATATGAAAAGCATAGCACATGCCATAGCGCAGTGTGTTTTTAAACATGCTGTTTGTTAATGCCGTCAAACATGCGTTTATTTATAGCTAGGTATGCCACTGTCACTCTTGTGTTAGTGTCAGTATTGCCCTGCTACTGCAGTCATTGTGTTCAAGACTTTGGGGACGGAAGAAGGGAGGAGAGAAAAAGCAAAAAATTCATAACAATTTACAAAGTTGTACGAGACTGAAGGTGCTATATACAAATTTTCGGTACAACTGATTCGGGTCCAAACCGAACTTTTTGAAAACCATACTGAATCTGAAAAGGTTCACCAATCTCTATCTTATTGCAATGCTCACTATACAGGCTTTACAACAGGTTTTTGGGCAAAAAGGCTGGCTGTTACACATAAAAAAAGAGTACTGTAGCTTTAAAAGATCAAGTCTTGTGCAATGCGCACAGTGCACTAACTGCCTTTATTTTGTTCCTAATGATAAAACCTGATAAAGTTACTTTTATTCAACCAGCAAGTAATTTTTTGACGGGAAATGACATAGGTGTCTCCCAAAAGATAATAAGACGATGTACAAGAGACATTATTGTGGGGGAAAAAAACATTTCTCATCTCTTATTTACATTTGAGCAAAAAGTGTCCAGTCCAAAACTATTCATACCCTTCTCAATAATCAATAGAAAAGCCTTTATTGGCTTTTACAGCAATCAAACGCTTCCTATAATTGCAGACCAGCTTTTTGCATGCCTCCACGGGTATTTTTGCCCATTCATCTTTAGCAATGAGCTCCAAATCTTTAAGGTTGGAGGGTCTTCTTGCCATCACCCTGATCTTTAGCTCCCTCCACAGATTCTCAATTGGATTCAAGTCTGGACTCTGGCTGGACCACTCCAAAACGTTAATGTTGTTGTCTGCTAACCATTTCTTTACCACTTTTGCTGTGTGTTTTGGGTCATTGTCATGCTGAAATGTCCACTAGTGCCCAAGGCCAGGTTTCTCTGCAGACTGCCTGATGTTGTTGTTGAGAATCCTCAGGTATTGCTCTTTTTTCATGGTGCCATTTACTGTGATTAGGTTCCCTGGTCCATTGGCTGAAAAACACCCCCAAAGTATTAGGTTCCCACCACCATGTTTGACAGTGGGGATGGCGTTCTTTGGGTTGAAGGCTTCTCCTTTTTTATGTCAAATGAAGGAAACATCATTGTGATCTTGTATTTTTTGCTCAAATGTAAATAAAAGCTGAATTTTTTATTTTTTTCCACAATAATGCCTCTTGTACATCGTCTTATTATCTTTTGGGAGACACCTATGTCATTTCCCGTCAGAAAATTACTTGCTGGTTGAATAAAAGTTTAAGTCAAAATTTGCCAGGGGTATGAATAATTATGGGAAAGCTCTATTTACAAGAAGCAATCATCTCTTCTGTATGGGGAGGAGTACTTAATACTGCAATTGCTCATTTTCATAGAGAATCGTTGCTTCTGGGCAGTAGATGCCTGTTGACACAGAAAGATCTGCTTCCCAGAAATGATGACCTTAGAGAAATGATGACCTTGGATTTTGTATCAGTGATGCTTTCCTCCAAAGGATGCAAATTTTCTTAATTATTGGGTGATTGGCAACATCGTTTCACAGGGCAATTATGGTGAACCAATGTTTATACGAACGTTCACTCCCGATAATTGACCCAATAATTTAAGTATTGGGCATAAGCACTGTTTCATTAATTTCGTTATCTCCTGAAGAGAAAGACCCAGCTCTGTTTCATTTCTTCCCATTTACTATGAAGAAATTCCCCAAGATTCTCTTCTCATGAGTACCAGCATTGTTAGGGGCCTAACTTGACCGGTGCTATAGCTTGTACTTTCTTCCATGTGTGCTTGGAATTGTGTGCACTGGAATTGTAACTGAATCCAAAATCCAGAAGAAATGGTGCCAAGGCACGTGTGAGAGGCCGGGGTATGTGCTAGAATCGCCTTAAATCTTGGGCTACAGTTATTGATGATTTGTGCAATGCTGCTGAACCAGAATCTATCACATGCAGTGTTAACATACCTTAGGTTGAGTAATACCTATAACATGCTGTGCTATTCATCTCTTGCTTAACTGCCTGAACTAGCAGAGACCAAAGTTTTCAGCTTTCTAACTATTCACTCCACAGTACAGTAGGTTGAAGCAGATGAACGGTTATCTATTTTTTTTTAAATGGACTAGCTATGTACCTGCAATATAAAATAAAAGCACAGGGCATAACCTAATACTCAAAATGCAGCAGTTATGCCAGTCAGTTGCATTGTATTATCATATTATATTGTTATCAGTGTATTTTAAAGATCTATTTCTGCACATAATGAAAAAAGTTTGGAGTATTTAAGACCTTTCTGGTGATGTGCCTGAAATAAATTCCTACCGTACTTGGCAAATAATTATCACAAATAAATGGTGTTAAGCATTTGTCTTAGATTCACTGTTAAACACTCCTTTGAGCCTCTGCTGCAGTATCTTTAGTAAAATTCTGTGTGCATAAACAGCATTACACTGATGCATTTTTTTAATTATCTGCCATCATAGTCTCCGGAGCAGTGATCTACCCTTTTTTCTTTGCTTGCGGATGGAAAAGAATAGACTATAACCCATTTGAACTGTATTATTTCACCCTTTCCCACCCCCAGAAACAAAATCACAAGGGAAAAACTAGGATTAATTAGATGAGAAAACGATGTACAGTATGGCAGGCAGTGATGACTCCAACCTGATACTGTGGACATCCCTTGTGTTTATTAAAGCAATAAACCCCGGGTGTACAGTATATGAATTAGATCTTTCATGGCAGCATATTTTATCACGGGCTTCATTTTTGGACTTTATCCCAGACCTTGGCCTCGCCGGCCTTTTTGCATTTTTTTCATGTCTCAGTCTCGTTCAGAAGCTGTGTCTTTGAACATTTCCTTAATTGCTAATTAATAAAGAAAGGTCTCAAATTGGAAGCAGGTACCAGAGGAAAGAAACTGTTTTTTTTTTTTTTTTCTCTCCCACCGCCCTCCCTCTCTATCAGGAGGAGATAGAGCAGGCTTTTAGGAGGCTGGCAAATAAATAAATAAATTCAGGCTTTCGTCGTTCTGTTCATGGTTTCAAATAGTTTGCCAATGCAGTATCTGTTTCCAAAGGCATGTGCATAGAGACAGTCCAGAATACTAATGAGAGAAAGAAGCTGACAAGGATGGGCTAAGCATGCACAGTAGATGACAAACACGGTTTAATGTCCTCTGTCCACGGGAAATTGTTTAAAACATCTCTGAAAGGTGTTAAGAGGGAAATGCTATACTTTGCTACATCCTTCCATCTCCTTGTTCTTTTAGATACCAGTTCACTTACAGTGCATGTTTATAAGACATTTGGATTATGTCAGGAACCAGAACACAAGTTTCACACCTACTAGATATATGCATGTAGTTTTGCTAGAGTTGTGTCTTATTCTGAGGGTGCTCAAGGGGAAGTCAGTGCACAGTGACTGTCAGACTAAAATAAAGCACATGATTTTATAGAAACAGAGTTTTTCATGCACATATCACTGTAAAAAGTGAGGATGTATCGGATGAAAACACCTATCCCGCCTCCACCCCTAAAGTTATACTTATGTGTGTCTTGCCGGTCATGGGGTCTTGATGTGGATGGTTCCTGTGCCGAGTTATTTCCTGTGCTGGTCCCTGGACAGCTCATGACAACTGCTACTCAGGGATCTGAACAGCAATAGAAAGTAAAAATTACTGCCACCCATAACTAAAAACGCTGAGCATTTTCTTCTGTAATGCATCGTATGTATCATATTTTTCACTGTATAGCATACACTTGTTCCCCCCAAAAGTCAGGGAAACATGGCAGTGTGTCTTATAAAGTGAATACTAGTAAGGGCTTCCATTATGGAAATGCTATCTATTATGCAGTAGGCATGGGGAGTGGTGAGTGTAGCGCTGTTAGTGCTGGCTATACGCACAGCTTCCTGGTTTTCTCCAGGCACTGCATTGCACTGTCCTGATTGTGCACCTCAACTGTGTGACATCAGGTCACAGTACTGCACTGGCCCGGAGAAGAACAGGGAGCGGTGAGTGTAGGAAGAGCTGTTGGATGTGCAGACTGGTGGCGCTGTCCAGAGAGGTAATTTCATTTAGTTTATTTTTGAACTGATCTGAGGTAGGATATGGGGTCTGATAAGGGGGTCTTATATCTGAGTCTGATCTAAGGTCCGATATGGGGGACTCATCTAAGGTCTTATATGAGGGTCTGATATGGGAGTCTGATGTGAGGTCTCACTTGAGGGCCTGATATGGGAGTCTGATGTGAGGTCTCACATGAGGGCCTGATATGGGGGTCTAATATGAGGTCTGATTTTCCTGGTGTGCCTTATAAAAGAAAAAAAATATGGTACTGCATATTTACTGTAGGTCTTCACATGTACTGACTTGGTGGCTGACATCTTTATGTGTCTTCCCCAATTTTGGACTACAGTACAGATCTAACTCTTTTACCTGTACCTATATTATGTCTATTTTTACCTTTACCTTAGATTGTAAGCTCTGCTGAGCAGGACACTCATTCTTCTTGTTTACATTGTTGATCACTGTGCAATGTCTTATTGTGTTCCATCTGTTCCCTCTGAATTGTTCCTGCTGCTAAATATGTTGATGCTTTCTAATACATAATTATTAGTAGATTCGAACTAAAACTGCACTCTTATATGGCCGACTATGATGTAATGTTCAGCTCATTATATTTGTGCAGAAAAAGACATTGCACTCTGCTCTAACTAAACAATGGGCTTTTATCCTCAGTTCCCTTCTGTTAGTTCATCTTATCCTCATAGAGCCTTTTAAGGGAATTATTTGAAATATACTAAGTCTTTAGAGTGATCAAAAAGTCTCATGGAATGTTTTTGTATATGTTAGTATTACATATAGCCAACAGGTACAGTTATATTACACCTGTTGGCTATCTACATTATATTATATATTCATATTTCCTCTTCCATCAAAATCCAATGCAAACTAGCATACATTACAAATCAGTATAATACAAATACCAACCTCACATAGGTAAAACAATGGAAACTAAGACATACAACCTGGGGCGTTCTGTGATCACAATATTGAGTTGGGTCCTAAAGACACCATCATTGCTTATATCAATCTTCATTAAATATGAATTATATAGAATATATACCATGACAAGGAGGCAATGTAGATGTATGGCTATCCTTGAGAAACTCAGTTACATGATTAAAAATAAACATGTAGGTTAAGACAAAGACGGCAGACCTGGGAGTTTACAAATAGAAACCTTGGGTAATGTACCTAAAAAATATGTAATACTCTAGTTAAAGATTAATAACCTCATTAATAATCAAATCCCTGCAGTCATTGATTGCATTTTCACATTATCTGCTGTTCAGTCAGGAGATATGAACTTGTTACAGATTTCTCCACCCAAGAATGAACTGAGTTATCAATCAACTTCAAAATACGCATCTTCTATTAACATTCACTCTTGTTTTATTTTATTTTTTTCTGTAGAAGCTCATTATACTAAAATCCTAGTTCTGGTCTGAGATTTCCTCTGGGCATGGGAATTCAGATGCCAATTTATAATGCACAGAGTGAGACTGTGCCTGTCTAGTTTTTTCTATTTCATTGTTCAACTCTGCATCTCCATATATTCATTTCTCACAATGACTTACTCTTATTTTATACATATCCTTTGATTTAAATGATGATTTCCAAAAAGTAGAATACTCCCACAGAATAACTGTAAAAATACACATTAAGGTTTTTCTACAGATTGTAGAAATTTGTATATTTCAGTATATTTTAATACAATATTTTAAAACAATAAATTGCAGTGGATAGGCCGAATAATTGTACCAGCAGCAAGTCATACTACTTGCCGAAATGTAGTAGGCAGGAGTGGACTGTGTCCGATTCTTCTGTGTTCTCCTGAACCAGTTGTTAAAACAGCAGCCAGTTTGGAGAGCTAGGTAGAAGCAAGATGCTGACCCAGATCCCCACCTTCAGTTAAGGATGGGTACAGCTCTCCAGATATCAGCGTCCTGGTGCAGATGGTGCAATGTTGTCACTGCGTCCACTTGCACTGGCTGGCTGATTGCAGAGACTGTAAGAACTGTGCCACTACTCGGGTGATTGGGATACGGTGAAAAAATAGTTTTTTTCTGTTAAGGCACACTAGAAACAGTCATGAGTTGCCATAAGTGAGGATGGAGCACTTGAACAAAGAGGGGGCACTGTTAATTGTGAGGGGGAACTATTAATAATCAAGGGGCACTATGAATAACGAGAGGGCACTGTTACCTATTAACCCAAGAACAGCCTGTTATTCACCGGATCCGGCATTGTCAGATTCAGCATTTCACTGCTGGACTCCTGTTGACTGTAATGGAATCCGGTGGTGATCCGACCATTTTCTGGCTTTCTGCATGCAGCATTTTTTGGGCCGGCCGACAGCTGGCATTTATGGTGGATCAGGCTGCCAGATCATTTGTAACAGAGATGTGAACGCAGACTTAAATGGAGTCTGTCAACAGTTCTGACCATTCTAAACTCCTGCCAGCATTAGTTAGGGGCTGGGGAGAACATGACAAACATGCCTTATGTGGAGATTTTATCAAGAGTAGTATAATTTATTTTGCCAGATTTGGCTCCAGCAACTGACCTGGGGAACAACCCTTCCTCTCTGCTTTGAGTGGTAGCTATACCATCCAACCAGGAGACCACTAAAGTTGTCATTCAGAGCAGAGGAGAGGGTTTGGAGGCAGCTCAATGCAGAGAGCACTTCACAGTGGACACTTGCAAAATCAGAATCTAGCAGAATAAAGCCACTAAATTATGCTTCTCCTGATGTTAAAAGCTCCACAAAAAGTATGTTTGTCCTGCTCTCCTCAGATGCTGCCTTCTGTTGACCTCAGCTTGGACTTGGTCAGAACTACTCACAAACTCCTTTTAAGCTACAGTAGCTCCCTTCCAAATGGTAGCAATTATTTAATTACTTTAAGTTATCATCCTTAGATAAAGTCTAAGGTTGGGCATACACTTTAGATAGCTGACAGCTGAATGCCAACAGCTCGTTGCACCAACTGCTATCTTTTTCAATCCCTCCCATATATGGTTGGCATGACAAGAGGCTAGTAAACCGCTGCCAGACACCTCTGGCGATGACATGTCTTTTATGAGAACAAAAAGGATTGGGCATTTTAAAAGTTGCCCAATCCATTGCTCCCTTGATATCTGCCATTGGAGAAAATCAGGAGGCCCCTATACACATTAGATGATTGGCCGATACATCCAAAATCGTTGTGTTTGACTGACATTAATCTAATGTGTATTGAATTCTAAAACACAAAATTCACAAACACACAGATGTGTACATGGGAGAAAATGCCACTGTATCAGTCATAGCAGCTGCAATGAACCATATAATGGCTGACTACTGACTGATTAGCTTTCCCCAACATTACTTTTGACATGAATTACAAATGTGTCCCATAGACGACAAATGAAAATAACCAAGTGTCATTTTCTCATGTGACACTGTTACTATAACATAGTATTCGAAACGGATGGCCCTAGCTACAAATACTGCAGTCTTACTTTCACAGTTAATACAAAACACATTTGCTCTCTGTTAAACTTTATGCCATAAATCACACCTTTTCACTATTTTTAGGTGGCAGTTTTGATGTAAAACATGAATAAAGTATAAAAATATGTATTGGATCAGAAAAGCACATCAGAAGTATTTCATTCAAAATAATGGCCCTTGAAATTTTGCTTGGTTGAATGTTGACAGTGGGAGGAAACCAGAAGACAACTGGAATTCCGACCTTTTCCAGAGCTTTGGCAGATAGAATGATGTGACAGTGTTTGCCAGAAGCAAATTTAATATGTTAGAGAACATCAGAGCATAGAAGAAGGATGTGTTTTGCTTAGTGATGTATTATTGTGCCTGGTTGGTTGAATGCACTAGGTTGTTTCTATATGATCTGATAAAATTATTAATCATATTAAGAGAGTCTAGAGACTATCCTCAGTCCTCTGTAACACTGGCCCAGGTGACTAGTAGCTAAACAAAACCAGTTTATAACCGAAAATATGTTCTTGAAGTGTAACTGTCATTTTGGTTTATTTTTAATATACTGTATGTAGGATCAGGGATTTTTTGTATATAATTATATTTAGGTAAATGTAAAGGTGCATATTTTCATTAGAAGGCAGAGTTTTAGAATCTCCTTAGCAACACTGTAACTAAATATTGCTAAGGAGATTTGTATTGCTCTGGATCAAGAATACCTTGTAGTATAGATGTTTGAGGACATTTACCCCCATCATTACTATGCAAAGCCATCAAATCCCTGCTATATTGCAGTTTGAAGGGTTGACTTACACTATAATGTATGTCTTATGTGCACTTATACTGTTTTATATTATTCAACTGCATTTTATATGTTTGTTGTGATTTTGTTGAGTTGCACTGTATTTGCACTGTGCTGTGGAAAAGGTTTAAGGGGCTGTGTCACTTCAGCAAATAGCATTTGCCATGTAGAGAAAGTTAATACAAAGCACTTACTAATGTATTGTGACTGTCCATATTGCTGCCTATGCTTGCTGCATTAAATTTTCCATCACATTCTACACTGCTTCTTTCCATGGTTATGACCACCCTGCAATCCATCATCAATGGCCAAGCTTGCACACTATAGAAAAAGTACCAGCCTATGTTGATTCCCATGGCCCTAGCCACCAGAGAGGTCGTCACTTTTTCCGATAGTGTGTAAGCATGGCGAACATTGCTGGTTTCCAGGGTGGTCATAATCATGGAAATAAGCAGTGTATAATGTGATGAAAAAATGAATCCAGCCAGCAAAGGAAGCAATATGGACACAGTACATTAGTAAGTGCCTTGTTTTAACTTTCTATACATAATAAATGCCACTTGCTGAAGTGACACAACCCCTTAAATACACAGCCAGCTAATTTTGAGAGGCTTTGGGACTTTCTAACTTTTAACTGAGAAGTTAATAATTTTCTATGAGAAAATATCCAGAGCTAAAGAGGAAAAAAGGACACTGTGACCTTATGACTGTCTGGTTAAGCTCTGTCTAGACTGTTGTTTATGTCTGAAACCTGCTTTGTCCTCCTCATTCTCTTGTAGTAAGGCTCATAACAAGTTTATGGGAGACTGGAATTGCAACATTGTTTCTGTTAGGCTGTTTCTCCAACTTTACCCCTCCCACTAGAATATTCTAGTTTAGTTAAAAACTGTAGAAAAGTAGAGCAGTTAGAGTCCCTAATGGTCTGCAGATAAGGACCAGTGTTTAGTAGGAGAAACTCTTCCAGACTGCACAAATGACTAGAAGTAAATGCTGAGATGGGGATACTCTGCCACAGACAGTGGATCATCAGCCCTTTGACCAGAGAGCCAGCCAGATGACTGAGCAACAGACCCTGGGCCACCAGGGTACCAACCTTCTAAGTGAGAGAGAGAATGGGACAGCTAGTTCTGTCTTTCCTCAGCATGGAACCTTCTTTAACCAGAGGGTAGCCTGTAGAAGCCAGTCCAGTGCATTGCCCATATTGTTTTGCACTTGAGATCCTCCAGTAAAGTATACTGGTTTATAGCAAACCCTGAATCTTGGACTTTTTTCAAATTTGGGTGCAACATGCCTTACCATCCCCAGAGCAGCAACATGTGGGGACACCTCAACAGTGTCAGGGGGACCCACTGCAGATTCAGACTTCAGTGTTCTACTGAACGCTAAAGATGACTAAAGATGAAGATTACTTAAGCTAAAGAGGACTAAGTGGAACATATAGAGGCAGGATTCTCAAGCCTGACTCTTATCTCACTACTCCAGCACCTCCATCCCTATATGTGCCCTCTATGCCTTTGTTCCAGCTTATCTTACCTGCTGCCAGCATTGACCACTCAATACATTTCTGTCTTCCCTGCACTTCTCTGTTAGTTATTGCATAGGGAAGAGAGAAGAACAGAACTTCCAGCGATGATATTAAGTGTACTATGCTCCTGTAGGTACATCTACACGGTAAAGTGCACCTATAGATTCAGGTGAATTTTCCTAATAAGTCATTATGTGTATGTACTAGTGTTGATCGAGCATGCTCAGCCGAACACTAGTTCGACTCGAGCATCCCGATGCTCGGCACATGGCGGTATTTGGCCGAATACCACATGTGCTCAAGCGCAATGCTCGAGTCTCCTCTCTGCACGTTTGTTGGCTGCTACACAGTCAATAAATGGGCAGGTAAGTACTTCCCTTCACTGTAATGCCGTAGCCATGTTTGTTACTGGAATTACAGTGATTGGCTGGACGGAACGCGTCATCTGGTGAGCTGTGCTGAAGAAGGGAAAGATAGTGTAGGAAGTGAAATCTTTTTTTTCAGTTGAAAAACTTGTCAGAAACCCAAAAGTCCTTTTAAGGACTATTGTTGTGTGTGGCAGCAGCAATATATATTTTAAGCACAACCTGCACTAAATTGGTAAAACTACTGTATACAGACTTAAAAGTCCTTTTAAGGACTATTGTGGCAGCTATATCTATTTTTAGCGCATCCTGCTCTAAATAGCCTGCAATAGTTAGGCCGCTGAAGACAGTGACATTATCTGCTCTACATCTCCTGTGTAATGTGTGCACATCCCGAAATTTTCTGTGACATCCACTGTACTTTTTCTGTAGACGGTGTCCGCTGCGGGCAGTGACATTATCTGCTCTACATCTCCTGTGTAATGTGTGCACATCCAAAAAATATCAGTGAAATCCAGTGTACTTTTTCCATAGACGGTGTCCGCTGCGGACAGTGACATTACCTGGGGTAGATCTCCTGTATAACGTTTCCACATCCCAAAAAGCTGTGACATTCCATGTAATTGTTTATTAGCTGCTGCTGACATCAGCAACATTGTCTGTGGTATATCTCCTGTGTGACGTTTCCACATCCCAAGCAGTGCCATACATGTACATGTACTACCATACAGATAATAATAAAATACCTAGTGGTTAACCCCTTAAGGACCGGGCTCATTTTCACCTTAAGGACCGGGCCATTTTTTGCAAATCTGACCAGTGTCACTTTAAGTGCTCATAACTTTCAAACGCTTTGACTTACCCAGGCCGTTCTGAGATTGTTTTTTCGTCACATATTGTACTTCATGACACTGCTAAAATTGGGTCAAAAAAGTTATTTTTTTTGCATAAAAAAATACATTTTTTACCAAAAATTTTGAAAAATTAGCAAATTTCAAAGTTTCAGTTTCTCTACTTCTGTAATACATAGTAATACCCCCAAAAATTGTGATGACTTTACATTCCCCATATGTCTACTTCATGTTTGTAGCATTTTGGGAATGATATTTTATTTTTTGGGGATGTTACAAGGCTTAGAAGTTTAGAAGCAAATTTTGAAATTTTTGAGAAATCTTCAAAATCCCACTTTTTATGGACCAGTTCAGGTTTGAAGTCATATTGTGAGGCTTAGATAATAGAAACCTCCCAAAAATGACCCCATTCTAGAAACTACACCCCTCAAGGTATTCAAAACTGTTTTTTCAAACTTTATTAACCCTTTAAGTGTTCCACAAGAGTTAATGGCAGATGGAGAAACAATTTTGAAATTTCTATTTTTTGGAAAATTTTCCAATATAATAAATTTTTTCCAGGAGTAAAATAAGGGTTAACTGCCAAACAACACTCAAAATGGGTTGCCCTGATTCTGTAGTTTGCAAAAACACCCCATATGTGGTCGTAAACTACTGTTTGGCCGAACGGTAGCACATAGAAGGAGGGGAACACCATATGGGTTTTGGAAGGCAGATTTTGCAGGACTGGTTTTGTTTATACCATGTCCCATTTGAAGCCCCCTGTTGCACCCCTAGAATAGAAATTTCAAAAAAGTGACTCCATCTAAGAAAGTACACCCCTCAAGGTATTCAAAACTGGGTTTACAAACTTTGTTAACCCTTTAGGTGTTCCACAAGAGTTAATGGCAGATGGAGAAACAATTATGAAATTTCAATTTTTTGGAAAATTTTCCAATATAATCAATTTTTTCTAGGAGTAAAACAAGGGTTAACTGCCAAACAACACTCAAAATGGGTTGCCCTGATTCTGTAGTTTGCAAAAACACCCCATATGTGGTCGTAAACTACTGTTTGGCCGAACGGTAGCACATAGAAGGAGGGGAACACCATATGGGTTTTGGAAGGCAGATTTTGCAGGACTGGTTTTGTTTATACCATGTCCCATTTGAAGCCCCCTGTTGCACCCCTAGAATAGAAATTTCAAAAAAGTGACTCCATCTAAGAAAGTACACCCCTCAAGGTATTCAAAACTGGGTTTACAAACTTTGTTAACCCTTTAGGTGTTCCACAAGAGTTAATGGCAGATGGAGAAACAATTATGAAATTTCAATTTTTTGGAAAATTTTCCAATATAATCAATTTTTTCTAGGAGTAAAACAAGGGTTAACTGCCAAACAACACTCAAAATGGGTTGCCCTGATTCTGTAGTTTGCAAAAACACCCCATATGTGGTCGTAAACTACTGTTTGGCCGAACGGTAGAACATAGAAGGAGGGGAACACCATATGGGTTTTGGAAGGCAGATTTTGCAGGACTGGTTTTGTTTATACCATGTCCCATTTGAAGCCCCCTGTTGCACCCCTAGAATAGAAATTTCAAAAAAGTGACTCCATCTAAGAAAGTACACCCCTCAAGGTATTCAAAACTGGGTTTACAAACTTTGTTAACCCTTTAGGTGTTCCACAAGAGTTAATGGCAGATGGAGAAACAATTATGAAATTTCAATTTTTTGGAAAATTTTCCAATATAATCAATTTTTTCTAGGAGTAAAACAAGGGTTAACTGCCAAACAACACTCAAAATGGGTTGCCCTGATTCTGTAGTTTGCAGAAACACCCCATATGTGGTGGTAAACTACTATTTGGCTAAACGGCAGGACATAGAAGAAGGGGAACGCCATATGGTTTTTGGAAGGCAGATTTTGCTGGACTGGTTTATTTACACCATGTACCCTTTCAAGCCCCCTGATGCACCCCTAGAGTAGAAACTCCATAAAAGTGACCCCATCTAGGAAACTACGGGATAAGGTGGTTGTTGTTTTGGGACTATTTTTGGGGTAAATTTGATATTTGGTTGCTCTATATTACTCTTTTTTGAGGCAATGTAACAAAAAAATTAAAATCTAAAATTGTTTCTACATTCGCTATTTAGTTTTGTGGAACACCTAAAGGGTTAACATAGTTTGTAAAGTAACTTTTGAATACCTTGAGGGGTGTAGTTTCTTAGATGGGGTCACTTTTTTGGAGTTTCTAGTCTGGGCTACATCAGGGGGGGCTTCTAATGGGACATGGTGTCAAAAAAAAAACTGTCCATCAAAATCTGCCTTCCAGAAACCGTATGGCGTTCCCTTCGTTCTATGCCCTGCCGTGCGGCTATATAGCCATTTACGACCACATATGGGGTGTTTCTGCAAACGACAGAATCGGGGCAATAAATATTTAGTTTTGTTTGGCTGTTAACCCTTGCTTTATTACCGGCAAAATGGATTTAAATTGAAATTTTGCCCAAAAATAGGTGTTTTGGCACCGTTTTTATTTTATATTTTTAACACCGTTCATCCGAGGCGTTTGGTCAAAAGTTATTTTTATAGCGACGACTTTTACGCACGCGACGATGCCCAATATGTATGGCTCTCAGACTTTGGAGACACTAAGCAGGCATCCTAAAACTGCGGCCCTCCAGATGTTGTAAAACTACAATTCCCACCATGCCCTGCTGATGGCTGTAGGTTGTCTGGGCATGCTGGGAGTTATAGTTTTACAACATCTGGAGGGCCGCAGTTTGAGGATGCCTGCACTAAAACTAATATTTTTGGGGGAAAGAAAAATAGTTTTCGTGTCTCCAAAGTCTGAGAGCCATAGTGTTTTATGTTCTCTAGTGAACTGTTGGGGATTATAAAAATTTAGTACTCCATGGAAGTGTGATACTCCCTGAAGCAATCGATAACGCAGAGGCCCGGATGATCGGGGCACGTGTCGCACTGAGTGGTGGTGTCCTTCCGTATCCCCCTCCTGCGACACACTCTGCACTTTTTTTGGGTTCGTCCCTTCTTTCCAGTATGGGGGACCACACCTGGAAAGTGTTGGCCAGGGACGATCCGGGCGCCTCCAGTTCCCGAGGTACTCCGGCCTGCTCTTTCCCGGTCCGAAAAGATCAGGTCCTTGAGGACTGCCTCATAGAATTGGAGGAATGTCCCTGTGCTGCCAGCGCTTCGGGATAGTACAAAAGAGTTGTACATGGCAACCTGCACCAAGTAGACCGCAACTTTTTTGTACCATGCCCGGGTTTTGCGCATGGCGTTATATGGCGTGAGGACTTGATCCGAGAGATCAACTCCTCCCATATACCGATTGTAGTCGACGATACAATCGGGCTTGAGGACCGTTGCCGCGGTACCTCGCACAGGGACTGGGGTGGTGCCGTTACCGTGGATTGTGGACAGCATAAGGACATCCCTCTTGTCCTTATACCTGACCAGCAACAGGTTTCCACTGGTAAGTGCACGGGTCTCACCCCTGGGGATAGGTACCTGGAGGGGGTAGGCAGGGAGGCCGCGCTGATTTTTCCGCACGGTCCCACAAGCGAACGTAGATCTGGCGGCAAGGGACCTGAACAAGGGAATGCTGGTATAAAAGTTATCCACGTACAAGTGGTAACCATTATCCAGCAGTGGGTACATAAGGTCCCACACGAGTTTCCCGCTAACACCCAGAGTGGGGGGACATTCTGGGGGTTGAATACGGGAATCTCGCCCCTCGTACACACGAAATTTGTAAGTGTACCCTGAGGTACTCTCACAAATTGTGTATAGCTTCACGCCATACCTCGCTCGCTTTGTGGGAATATATTGGCGGAAACTGAGTCTCCCCTTGAACGCAATGAGCGACTCATCAACCGCGACCTCCCTTCCAGGTACGTAGGCCTGCTGAAATGTGGCCCCAAAGTGATCGATGACAGGCCGTATCTTATACAGCCGGTCATAGGCAGGATCACCTCGGGGTGGACATGCTGCATTATCGGAATAATGCAGACATTTCCGGATGGCCTCAAACCGGGAGCGTGTCATGACCATACTGTACAGTGGGGTCTGGTACAGGACGTCCCCACTCCAGTATTGCCTGACACTGGGTTTTTGGACTAGACCCATATGCAGCACGAGGCCCCAAAATGTCCTCATTTCGGCTGCACTGACCGGCGTCCAGCCACCGGGTCTAGCCAAAACTGAGCCTGGGTTTTGAGCGACGAACTGTTGGGCGTACAGATTCGTCTGCTCCACCATCAAATTCACCAGTGGGTTACTGAAAAAAAAACTAAAATAGTCAATTTCAGTAAACCCCACTGTGGGAATCTGGATTCCAGGATTGCCAGCGAAATCCGGAATCTCAGGCTCAAAGTCCACTGGGGGACACCAGCTAAGTTCATCGGCAGGGGTCTCCGGTGAACTTATTTGGTGGGCCGGGAAACCAGTACGAACCCCAGGGCGGCTCGTACTAGGGTGGGCCACAGGATCCCTAGCATGTGCGGCCCCTGGCTCCGCCTGGCGGCGTCTCCGCCGCCTTGGTGGCTCATCGTCATCCGATGATGATGAGGAGGATGCTGATGATAAGAGGAATGTGGGGTCATCCTCATCCTCACTGGGGCTCTCGGAGTCGGAGGCAATCTGGGCATATGCCTCCTCGGCCGAGAACACCCGGCGGGCCATGAGTGTGTGTGCGTGTAGGTGTGCGTGTGTGTAAAACTTTATTATATGTGCGTGTGTGTGGGGGCAACGGGTGTTCGCGTACTAAAAAAAGGAAAAAAGGGCAAGTGTTAGGAAAAAAAAAAAGTTGCTGATTAGCGGTACAACGCTGATCAGCGGTGGGGCAGGCGATGCGCTAACAGTGGACGGACGCTAAAAAGTGCCGACCAGTCAGCGAACGCAGAAAAAAAAGTGGTGGTGAGGGGGCTAGTGGTGGTGGTGGGGGGGGGGGGGTTGGGGGGAGTGGTGGGGGGATGGGTGGAGGGGGTGGGGGGGCTGGTGGTGGTGGGGGGCTGGTAGGGGGGGGCAAGTGGCAGGGGGGGGGTCTGGGGTCTGATCAAAAAATCTAAAAAAGTTTTGTGTAAAAGTTAAAAGTTTTTTTTTTTTTTTTTTTTCCTAACTAACTTTTCCCTTCTTTCCCTGCCTAACGATGCCTCTCCCTCACTGACCCTAACCTACCTGGGTGGCGATGGGTGCAGGAGGGTGATGGATGGCGATTAGGGGGACACAGGAGCTGGTGCTGGACGATGCTGCCGGGTGCTCGTGCAGAACAGGAAGAGGAGGGGAGAGAGGAGCGCAGGAAGTTTGAATCTCGCGCCTCTCTCCCCTGCACCAATCAGCACCCTGGACAGCAGTGTTCAGCACCAGGGCCAGCACCGCCTCCTCAAATCCTCGGACTGCGATTGGTGGTGTATAATTACGCCACCGATCGCAGTCTTTTTCCGGTTCATCGGGTCACCGGACACCCGAATGGACCGGAAACGCAGAAAACCGCAGGTCTGAATTGACCTGCGGTTTTCTGCGATCGCCGATACGGGGGGGTTAAATGACCCCCCCCTGCGTTGTTACGGGATGCCGGCTGAATGATTTCAGCCGAAATCCCGTTCCGATTAACCCCCGCGGCGCCGGAATGCCGATTTTAAGTCAGGACGTACCGGTACGCCCTTGGTCCTTAAGGACTCGGGAAATAGGGCGTACCGGTACGCCCTGTGTCCTTAAGGGGTTAAAGAGGCTCTATCACCAGGATCAACCCTACTAAAGCAGACATACTGCCTGGTAGGGCTCATCATGCTGATTAAAACTATACCTTTCTTTTGTCTGTACGTTAAATAGCTGCAGAGAAATCTGCATTTTATTCATATGCAAATGAGCAATTCTATGTAGTAATGCTATAGCTTAGAGGTTAAGCAACATTTTTTTTTCTACCATATTTATCCCATAAGAAAAGTCTATGTCCTTATTATATTGAGAATAATGTTTTTTAGAAAGCTAATAAATATTACAATTTTTTTTAAAATCATGTATTGTCTATGAATAAAGCAGTAAAAAACCACTGTTCTCAATATAGTAAGGCTTTATTATTATTATATGATTACATATTCACTATAGTATAGCCTTTTAATGTGGTTTTAAATAGGGATGAGCGAACCCGAACTGTATAGTTCGGGTTCGTACCGAATTCTGGGGTGTCCGTGACACGGACAAGGACCCGAACATTTTCGTAAAAGTCCGGGTTCGGTGTTCGTCGCTTTCTTGGCGCTTTTTGAAAGGCTGCATAGCAGCCAATCAACAAGCGTCATCCTATTTGCCCCAAGAGGCCGTCACAGCCATGCCTACTATTGGCATGGCTGTGATTGGCCAGTGCAGCATGTGACCCAGCCTCTATTTAAGCTGGAGTCACGTAGCGCCGCCCATCACTCTGCTCTGATCAGTATAGGGAGAGGTTGCAGCTGCGACGTTAGGGCGAGATTAGGCAGTGATTAACTTCTCCAAAAGACTTCATTCATTGATCGATTTGCAGCTGTGGATCATTGAACTGCTGCTATTCAATTGCTCACTGTTTTTAGGCTGCCCAGAGCGTTTTTCATTCACTTTTTTCTGGGGTGATCGGCGGCCATTTTGTGTCTTGTGGTGCGCCAGCACAAGCTGCCACCAAGTACATTTAACCCTCAATAGTGTGGTTATTTTTTGGCTATATCCTACATCAGGGTCAAGCTGTCACCAAGTGCATTTAACCCTCAATAGTGTGGTTGTTTTTTGGCTATATCCTACCACGGTCAAGCTGTCACACCAAGTGCATTTAACCATCAATAGTGTGGTTATTTTTTGGCCATATACTACATCAGGGGCAAGCTGAACCTGTCACCAAGTGCATTTAACCCTCAATAGTGTGGTTGTTTTTTGGCTATATCCTACATCAGGGTCAAGCTGTCACACCAAGTGCATTTAAACATCAATAGTGTGGTTATTTTTTGGCCATATACTACATAAGGGGCAAGCTGTCACCAAGTGCATTTAACCCTCAATAGTGTGGTTGTTTTTTGGCTATATCCTACATCGGTCAAGCTGTCACACCAAGTTCATTTAACCATCAATAGTGTGGTTATTTTTTGGCCATATACTACATCAGGGGCAAGCTGAGCCTGTCACCAAGTGCATTTAACCCTCAATAGTGTGGTTGTTTTTTGGCTATATCCTACATCAGGGTCAAGCTGTCACTCCAAGTGCATTTAACCATCAATAGTGTGGTTATTTTTTGGCCATATCCCAGTCTAATTCTGACTGTAAACGTATACCTGTCACCCAGCGCCTAAATAATAGGCCTCAAATTTATAGTCAGCTAAATCTGTGGTTATTGCTGTGGCTGGGCAAGTTATTTAGTGTCCGTCAAAGCACAGTTTTTGTTCTGGGTTGAAATACAATTCCCAATTTAGCAATTCTCTAAATTAGTGGTTTCTGCTGTATCAGGCCTACTTTAAATCTATCCCTAAAAGGGTATATAAGATTCAAGGTGCTGATTGGGTCATTCTCAATAACTTCACACATACGCTACTGTGCATATACCAGTTTAATTCTGTCCGTAAACGTATACCTGTCACCCAGCGCCTAAATAATAGGCCTCAAATTTATATTCAGCTAAATCCGTGGTTACTGCTGTGCCTGTATTAGTGTAATACGGTACCTAAATAGATAGCCAGATAGTGTTAGGTGTCTGTAAAAAAAGGCCTGAATTTGAATTCAATACATTGGGCCAAATAATATTTTTGTTGTTGTGGTGAACGATAACAATGAGGAAAACATCTAGTAAAGGACGTGGACGCGGACATGGTCGTGGTGGTGTTAGTGGACCCTCTGGTGCTGGGAGAGGACGTGGCCGTTCTGCCACAGCCACACGTCTTAGTGTACCAACTACCTCAGGTCCCAGTAGCCGCCATAATTTACAGCGATATTTGGTGGGGGCCCAATGCCATTCTAAGGATGGTAAGGCCTGAGCAGGTACAGGCATTAGTCAATTGGGTGGCCGACAGTGGATCCAGCACGTTCACATTATCTCCCACCCAGTCTTCTGCAGAAAGCGCACAGATGGCGCCTGAAAACCAAGCCCATCAGTCTGTCACATCACCCCCATGCATACCAGGGAAACTGTCTGAGCCTCAAGTTATGCAGCAGTCTCTTATGCTGTTTGAAGACTCCGCTGGCAGGGTTTCCCAAGGGCATCCACCTAGCCCTTCCCCAGCGGTGGAAGACATAGAATGCACTGACGCACAACCACTTATGTTTCCTGATGATGAGGACATGGGAATACCACCTCACCACGTCTCTGATGATGACGAAACACAGGTGCCAACTGCTGCGTCTTTCTGCAGTGTGCAGACTGAACAGGAGGTCAGGGATCAAGACTGGGTGGAAGACGATGCAGGGGACGATGAGGTCCTAGACCCCACATGGAATGAAGGTCGTGCCACTTACGTTCACAGTTCGGAGGAAGAGGCAGTGGTGAGACCGAGCCAACAGCGTAGCAAAAGAGGGAGCAGTGGGCGAAAGCAGAACACCCGCCGCCAAGAGACTCCGCCTGCTACTGACCGCCGCCATCTGGGACCGAGCACCCCAAAGGCAGCTTCAAGGAGTTCCCTGGCATGGCACTTCTTCAAACAATGTGCTGACAACAAGACCTGAGTGGTTTGCACGCTGTGCCAGCGAGGCATTAACGTTCTGAACCTTAGCACAACCTGCATGACCAGGCACCTGCATGCAAAGCATAAACTGCAGTGGAGTAAACACCTTAAAAACAAGGAAGTCACTCAGGCTCCCCCTGCTACCTCTTCTGCTGCTGCCGCCTCGGCCTCTTCTGCTGCTGCCGCCTCGGCCTCTTTCTCCGCCTCTGGAGGAACTTTGGCACCTGCCGCCCAGCAAACAGGGGATGTACCACCAACACCACCACCTCCGTCACCAAGCATCTCAACCATGTCACACGGCAGCGTTCAGCTCTCCATCGCACAAACATTTGAGAGAAAGCGTAAATTCCCACCTAGCCACCCTCGATCCCTGGCCCTGAATGCCAGCATTTCTAAACTACTGGCCTATGAAATGCTGTCATTTAGGCTGGTGGACACAGACAGCTTCAAACAGCTCATGTCGCTTGCTGTCCCACAGTATGTTGTTTCCAGCCGGCACTACTTCTCCAAGAGAGCCGTGCCTTCCCTGCACAACCAGTTACTGTGGTGGCTGACGTGAAGCCTGATTCTCTGCTATGACATGCAGACTGATTCTCTGCTGACATGAAGCCAGATTCTCTGTTACGGGACCTCTCTCCTCTGCCTGGGTGCCTGGGCCTAAATATCTGACAATGGACTGTTCCAGTGTTGGGTGACGTAAAGCATGATTCTCTGCTATGACATGCAGACTGATTCTCTGCTGACATGAAGCCATATTCTCTGTTACGGGACCTCTCTCCTCGCCTGGGTGCCTGGGCCTAAATATATGACAATGGACTGTTACAGTGGTGAATGACGTGAAGCCTGATTCTCTGCTATGACATGCAGACTGATTCTCTGCTGACATAAAGCCAGATTCTCTGTTATGGGACCTCTCTCCTCTGCCTGGGTGCCGGGGCCTAAATATCTGACAATGGACTGTTCCAGTGTTGGGTGACGTGAAGCATGATTCTCTGCTATGACATGCAGACTGATTCTCTGCTGACATGAAGCCAGATTCTCTGTTAAGGGACTTCTCTCCTCTGCCTGGGTGCCTGGGACTAAATATCTGACAATGGACTGTTACAGTGGTGGGTGACATGAAGCCAGATTCTCTGCTATGGGACCTCTCTCCAATTGATATTGGTAAAAAAAAAAAATTTTATTTTAATTTTAATTCATTTCCCTATCCACATTTGTTTGCAGGGGATTTACCTACATGTTGCTGCCTTTTGCAACCCTCTAGCTCTTTCCTGGGCTGTTTTACAGCCTTTTTAGTGCCGAAAAGTTCGGGTCCCCATTGACTTCAATGGGGTTCGGGTTCGGGACGAAGTTTGGGTCGGGTTCGGATCCCGAACCCGAACATTTCCGGGAAGTTCGGTCGAACTTCTCGAACCCGAACATCCAGGTGTTCGCTCAACTCTAGTTTTAAATAAAAAATAAAAAAAACATATTTTACTCCTGGAACTAGAACCAGGGATATCTATATTCAAGGCAGATCACTATACCACTAAGCTATAGCATTACCACATAGAGTTACATAGTTTTCTATGCTTAGTAACTCACCACACAGGTGTCTTCATAATCATCCATTTTGCCTGTGAACACAGCTGTATTTTGTACATCATCTTTCTAAGCAGATCTCGGTGTGATGAAGCCATAGTGCAGAGTGTGTATAATACACATATATACAGGAGATATGTATAAGCCAGGACACAGCTCTGCCCTCAGCCGGATGTCCAGCCCTGTCAGTCAAGGGGAGGGGTGTGTGCAGAGCACAGGGGGTGTTACCTAGCAGTGCTCACAATATTCAGCCCCGCCTCTGAGTGCTTGAATAGCTAATTTCATATAAATAAAATGCATATTTCTCTGCAGCTGTGTAACGTACAGACAAAAGAAAGGTATGGTTTTAATTAGCATGATTTGCCCTACCAGGCAGTATGTCTGGTTTAGTAGGGCTGATCCTGGTAACAGAGCTGCTTTAAAGTATTTTATGTAATTGACTAAGCTTTGGAACCCACGCTGCCGTGCAGAGGAAGAGGTGGTACTGCACTAATTCACACTCCGTAAGAGTGCGTCGCTGCTGGGCTGCTGCCAAAAAAGCCTCCAATTTAGATTAAAATCAAGAAAAGTAAAAAGTTTGACCCACGCTGAAAAATGCACTATGGCGAAGTGAGGTTATTATGATATACAGTCCCCCTTTAACAATAGTGCCGCTTGTAATAATGACAACCTATATGGTAAGCTAAATAGCCAGTGTTCATGACACAGAGATGGTTCACTTGCCTGTTTTTGTAGTCTGCTGATGTTCCTCTTAGGAATGATGGCGCTATCTTGCTATGAGGTACGTGAGTCTTCAGCTTCTACTCTCAGCGCACATGGTCCCGGCCGGTGACACTCGCGCTGGAGGGATGCCGCAGTAGTAATCTCTACTGAGAGTAGAAGCTGAAGACTCATGTACCTCATAGCATGATAGTGCCATCATTCCTAAGAGGAACATCAGCAGACTACAAAAACAGGCAAGCGATCCATCTCTGTGTCATGAACACTGGCTATTTAGCTTATCATTTAGGTTGTCATTGTTACAAGCGGCACTATAGTTAAAAGAGGACTGTATATCATAATAACCTCACTTCGCCATACTGCATTTTTCAGCGCTGGTCAAACTTTTTACTTTTCTCTATTTTATATAATATCTCAGATAGCTGATTTAATGGTTTATTGTGGTCTAGGGTGGTGAAGAGATTATGATCCAGGGTGGCCTAGGTTCCTGAAAGGGTTTATAACTTGCAGTTTATAGTAGTAAAAGACTTGAAGGGGTTGTCCGGGTTAAGAGCTGAACCCGGACATCCCTCCATTTTCACCCAGGTAGCCCCCCTGACTTGAGCATCAGAGCAGTTGATGCTCTCCTTTGCCCTGTGCCAAATCGCGCATTTTTTGGAGATCCGATGACGTACCGGGGCTCCCCATGGGGCTGCCAGGAACCCCGAATGACATCACCGGCACTGATGGGCGGGATTTAGCACTGCCCTAACCAGTAAAACGGCTAGGGCAGCGCTAAAGCCTGCCCATCAGAGCCGGTGATGTCACCGAACACACTGCTGGGCGGAAGTTTCCGCCCAACAGTGTGTTATTGAAAACAAAAGAACCCGTGCCCTGCGCATGAGATGCTCCGATGCTAGCCTCAGGGGGGCTGATGGGTGAAAATAAGGGTATGTCCAGGTTCAGCTCTGAACCTGGACAACCCCTTTAAAGGGGTTTTCTGGTTTAGGAAACCAATTTCCATGTCATGTAAATGGAGAGGGCCCTCATTTTGGATATTTATCTATTAAGCAGAGTGAAGCGTATTTCTTCCTCTGGAGGATTTGGTATGTCCATGCTTTAGACCCGTTGAGTTTAATGAGAAATGTATGTTGTTTTAAGGATTTTGCTATACTGTAAATATGAGCGCAGGATTAAATGCCTTGGTGGGTATTTATTGAGCCCTGCATTCCAGAATATTGGCTTCTAAAAGTCTCAAAATACATTTGGCACTTGTGACTTTTTGGGCCTATTTGCACAACAATGTTGAGGCTTTTTGCATTTTTACACCACGTCTTTGAAAAGTGGATGGGGAAATTGGAGTGCTTAGCCTGTCCAACTGATTTAACCCTGATTTGACAACTGTAACTTCTCTAATAAGTTCAAAAATTACCAAATTTGTGCAACATTTGATACATTTGATACAAATTATGGCAACACAGACTCCTGCAAAGCTGACATAAAAAGTTCCCCTCATTATAAAGCTTCCCAGTATTGTTCCCTGGGTTACTGAAGACTCCAGCCTTTTCTGCACTGAGGTCTCTCAGTGCAGGAGCTGAACAAGATCAGACTATCCTTGACTAATTTTGGTGAGCTTCCCCTTTGCAGCTGTAATGTTTACAACCCTGTAGTCGTCTGGATAATCGGAAGGAATGTTAGAGGAGTAGATCAATTGGGAAAGGGAGCTGCTTCCTATGTTATCACAGAGCTTCAGAGCATACTGTGACATCCCCACAGTAAGCACTGACTTGCCAATGCAGACTCAACATTGTTGGTATGAATGTTTTAAAAGTACAATTATAGTGAAAAACTGCTTTTTATTTCTTATTGCACAGCTATTATTCTTTTTCGTGTGTTTGGTTCCAGTTTCAGTCATTCCATGCAACAATTGCATAATTTCTCATGATAATTTGGCTGCTACATTGCATTAGTCTGTTCAGTTTATATAGGTAATGCATCAATATACGATGGTAGAGCAATGAGTGTGACAGCGCCATCTCTTAATACCTTAATTATACAGAGAAATAGGGCTCTCTGTGCATAGTAACGAATGTCTATTTGTGTTACAAAGCATTTCTTTTTATTATTTCAAACACAAACAAAACCATTGGTTGTTAATGGTATGCACTTACCATTTACTGCAGCGTTGTCCTTCCCACTCCTCTAGGGACATGGCCCTGCCAGAGTCATAGGAATTCAGTTATAAAGCCAATCAATCAAGTGTTGTATAGATTGCTAAGGTAAGTTTTTGTGGCCATTAACTCCTGGCTAAACTAGCTTTATTTTTAAGCAAGCAGGAACAAATGTGCAAGACTGTACTACAAACTAAACATATTTGAAAGGTAAAATGTATCACACATGCAGTAGTTGCACTTTTTTATAAGCTTAGTATATCTGATTGCTGATACCTCACATGATGCCCCACTAAATGGCGAGTACTCCTAAAGCCAGTTTCACATGGTCATAATATGAATACATTTTAGTGTCCATTTTATAGCCACATCACACAGATATCACAAGGTTCTACTAAACTCAACTTAGACCACCACAGGGTTCTTGATACAGTTGTGTGAAACTGGTCTCACTACATGAAGTCAATCAAACTTTGACTGCAAACTTTATAAAGCAACTCAAAAGCAAAGCTCCTAGTTAGGTAGCACCATGGCTTCATTGATGCCTGGCAGAAGACCATGATTTATGGCAGTGATGGCTAACCTTGGCAGTCCAGCTGTGGTAAAACTACAACTCCCAAGATGCCCCCCTTGCTTGGCTGCTCTCAGAACTCTATAGAATATGTATGCTGGGAGTCGTAGTTTCACCACAGCTGGAGTGCCAAGGTTAGCCATCACTGATTTATGGCAATCACCAGACTGTATTCTGCTGGTGGTCCTTCTGGAAAATCAAATGAACCTGATGATGCCTTGCAGATAGCTACTGCAAATAACAGAATTATGCTAGGGAATAGTTAGATCGCATCATATATTTTCCTAATTATACTGTACATGTGCAGGTTTGTATTTGGTTCCTCATAGGTAATAAAAAATAGGAATATGAATAAGAGCTACAAATTTAAGGCTATTTCACAATCTGTTATAAATTCCTTCTACATTCTGATTCAATCCATTGGTTTGGTGCGGCAAAGCAGCAGAGCAAATTAATGAAGCATCATGTCATCAGGGATTACCAGCCTCACAAATTGTGGCATTTTTTCACATTTGTCATTTGAATTGCTTCAATGATGTCCTCTGATGGGATACAATTCTGTTTTGTGTTCTTATGGTGTGAATGAAGATTTATTTTCTTAATACCAAACATTAGAAATGAGGGAAGTTCTCGAAAATTTGACTCGGCTGCTTCGCCAAATTTTACAAATAAATTTGATTTATGATTAATTACTTCATCATGAAGCACATTCCTTTGTATGTAGGGGTGCAATGAAGGGAAACGAGATCCTGTCACCCCCTTCCCCATAATTGAACCACTCAGACAAAAAAATTAAATAAAAAATACTCACCTTATCCATTTGCCATTAGAATATGCTATCGAAATTATGTGTATTTTCATTCTAGCGCTGTTTAAGTCAAGTTTGTATGTTAAACATATTTTTAAAGGATTTTGTACTAATGCCATTTTTAATTTTCCACGTGATTATCTACAAATTAAAAAAAAATATCATAAAATCTTGCAGTTTTTGCATTGGCTACTAAGCCAAATAATAGACACCACTTCTTGATCTGTACAGATAATGTTCCATCATTATCATCATAGGCAGGATTACAATGACATATAAGACCTCTATATACAGATAACACAGGATCTACATACACAGTAGGTGATTTCCAAAGCGTATCTATTCTTTCCATGTACTATGACCTCTGCACAGGTCCCAGAGCATGTCTAGAAAACTCTCTCATAGGAGTCAATAAGTCAGCTCCCATCCATCGTGTCTATCGCCCATATGGCTGCTGTGAAGCATATCTCTAAATGTTGTTAACAGCAGCTCAGCCAAGATGAAACATAATTATGTTCAGGAAATAGAATACAAAAAATGAAATAAAAAACAGATTAGAAAAATAATATGTGTCAATATCTGGTTTTAACTGGGAGAAAAAATATAAGTGACACATTCCCTTTAAGGCTTTGAATTTTTGTAAATTACATAAAGTGATTTTGTAAATTGAATTTGGTCATAATACCGAAAGAGAATATGATGTGTACCTGACCTTTTTATTTTTTTTATATATATCTACTGTTGTTTATTGTTCTGGCTACTATAAATCCTAAATAGCAGTGGTTATAGTAATGAAATGCTTAAGATTATTGGGTTCATCATTAATAATTTGGGTAGATACAATTGACTGTATTAATGGAGCTGATATGTGATTGGCTCCTACTATGAATCCTAAATAGCAGTGGTTATAGTAATGAAATGCTTACGATTATTGGGTTCATTATTAATAATTTGGGTAGATACAATTGACTGTATTAATGGAGCTGATATGTGATTGGCACCTACTATAAATCCTAAATAGCAGTGGTTATAGTAATGAAATGCTTAAGATTATTGGGTTCATCATTAATTATTTGGGTAGATACAATTGACTGTATTAATGGAGCTGATATGTGATTGGCACCTACTATAAATCCTAAATAGCAGTGGTTATAGTAATGAAATGCTTAAGATTATTGGGTTCATCATTAATTATTTGGGTAGATACAATTGACTGTATTAATGGAGCTGATATGTGATTGGCACCTACTATAAATCCTTTGTAAGTTCTTATGGTAACAATGAAAATGTAATAGTGCTTGTTCTGCTAACTGCTTTCCAATTGGATGCTGTTCCCCTAAGAAAATGTAATGAGGGAGAAGAAAGGAATTAGTCAAGTACATCATTAATTCTTTTTTCTTCCTTGCACGTTTAATGTGAAAGCCATCTTTAAATTATCACTGCATGCACACCCTTGTGCGGGTATTCGCTTGAGCAATTCTTCAATCTTTTCCTGGGTTAATTGTATCATTAATATAATCATTTTTAAATAAGGTGTGATGGGAAGTGGAGATGTGAAGCAGATGTACACACTTTCACACTATGTGGCACATTTTGGGCATTAGCTAATTTGAAGACTGCCTACAGGGTTCAGGATAATTGGTGTGTTAGATATTCAACAAATGTTACCTATATCCAAAGGTATCATTTTAGACAAATGACAGGCATTTGTAAAAAAGGGAAGATAAATAGACAGATAAATAGTTGAATTTCTCACCATTCCAGCGCCACCACTTTGTTTTTTGTTTATTGGACTGCCGTAATGACCCAATGCCAACAACACATGACTGCTGCAGCCAATTTTAACTATGGTAAGTCCATTAGTACTGTACCGATCCCCCAGTCTTATGCCTAATTTCTTTTATTCTCTTTATTGCCTGCACCTCTTATCCCAGGTTCATTTTCATCTTGCTAATGACTTAATGTCCCCAACTAGGCAGACAGTCAGATAGACAGATACTCAGACTGTATCTAAAGTAACTACCCTCTCTCTGTCTAACCGTCCAGAGAGTTATTTGTATGCATTTGTTGGAGATTTTTGCAATCTGTATGTTTTACTGTGGATTGTCAGGATCTCAAATTGCTTTTGGAATAACAAAACGATTGCTATGATGCCATAAGTTTTCTTCTTCAGTTTTTTTTGCAAAGAGCAGGTCCAGCCAGTCTGGCATCAGTTTATATATCAAATGATGTCCTTTGCTGAATAATATACTTGAATTTACTGAAGGATTTACACTTAACTAAATAGATCCATCTTGCACTCTATCATTTTTCTGCAAGTAACCATGTTAGGAAAGAAATACTTCCCCAGAACAGACACATTATGAATTACAGGTTCGCAGGGTAGTACTGGAAAGAGGCATTCTGAATCGACAAACACATAAAAGGGGCAAGGACGTCACAGTAAGTCAGATGGCTGTATTTTCAGGCTGTAACAGGTTGCAATATGTCACTGTTTGGAAGTTGTAGGATCTTTAGCTGTGGCGAAACAGGATTGCAGTGTCATGTTAGCAATTAGCAATATATATTTTCTTCATGTCTGCATCTTGCATATTTTAGTTTAGGTGCTAAATGTTTTATTTTAGTACATTTTTAATAAATTTCAGGTTTTGCATGTGTAAATATAAAATGCTTTAGGTTGCTATGTATAGATTGATTTGGTCTCCATTTACAAATTAAATTTCCCTAAGTAAAAATTGTTTCTCCTATTAACAATTGCATGCCTCCAGATGTCAGAAGATAGAATGGGGTGAATATCAACAAACAGCCACTATGCATCTGATCATGCAGCCCACCAATAACGTGCCCACATACACGGCAATACTACTGTAAACAATTTTTAAGCTGCTGGTGGAGGTAAACCTTTTGTAGTCAGGAGACTCAGACTTTGGGTGGTGTGAAACTACTTCTTGTTACTGTCCGTATTTTTTTTACCTTTGCAACAGAACAAAAACTCCCACTGTCAGGAAAACTACAGCTGTATACAGTGCAGCTGGTGAAAAATCATGTACAATGTGATGTAACGTCAATGGTAAATGCCCGCTGGTGTTTCCCTGCTGCCTGGATGTTGTGCCTGCTCTGGCAGTCCATACCAACCTCCTTCTCCGAAATCTTCCTGGATGCTGCATGTCCTCTTGGCTCCAGTCATGTGCAGCCTGTTCAATTTATAGGGTGCGCACATTATCCCTAGTTGTTAAAGGGCCAGTTTGCTCCCTAATCTTCCCCAGTTTATGACTGTCCACCTCTTTATATTTAAGGCATACTGCCCATTGGCAAGGTCCACAAGCAAAAGGTTTTTTAGTGTGCTAGTTCTTGCAAAGGTTTGCTTTAAAGGGGTATTTTTATCTTGGACACTGGAGGCATATTGATAGGATATGCCCTCAATGTCTGATAGGTGCAGGTTCCACCTCTGGGACCTACACCTATAATTACAATGGAGCCTGCAAAGGGCCAGAGGGTGTACCATGAATGCAATCAAAGACAGCCACCTCAGGAGCTATTTCTACTCATAGAACAAGGTTTAGTCCTACAAAACTACCGCAGTATACACAAAAAACTAAATTTAAAAAGGGCAGTAGTAAAACTTAGCTTTTAATAATATGTCTAAATGGTCATAAAGCCCACAATGTAACCATGAAGCCACACCAATTAAACAAGTATCACATAATCCATTTCAGACACGTGTATATTTGAATACTTATGTAAACCAGTATTCTATAATGTACACACTGCTTACCCAAACAGATGTGTAGACAGAGGCAGACAATGTAAAAATCCACACCACTTGATTCACGTCCTCACAAAAAGATGAATTGGAACTCTGTTGTTTTCCACAATCCTCAATCATGTCACCTTTTCATCGTCTAACTGAATAGTGTACAGTATTTGAAAGGACAGTAAAGGGATAGAACCCTATCACTAGTAATTCAAAGGGGTGCTAAGAAACCTACCCACTGGTGCTCAGATAAATAGAAAAATAATGTCCCTACTCGTTTCATTTATTTATATAGCCCCAAACTCATCAGGGGACAAGGGGTTAGTGCAACCTAAAATAGGGAGCAAAGAAGAAACCAAAGATAAATATACAGTACAGACCAAAAGTTTGGACACACCTTGTCATTCAAAGAGTTTTCTTTATTTTCATGACTATGAAAATTGTAGATTCACACTGAAGGCATCAAAACTATGAATTAACACATGTGGAATTCTATACATAACAAAAAAGTGTGAAACAACTGAAAATATTTCATATTCTAGGTTCTTCAAAGTAGCCACCTTTTGCTTTGATTACTGCTTTGCACACTCTTGGCATTCTCTTGATAAGCTTCAAGAGGTAGTCACCTGAAATGGTTTTCACTTCACAGGTGTGCCCTGTCAGGTTTAATAAGTGTGATTTCTTTCCTTATAAATGGGGTTGGGACCATCAGTTGCGTTGTGGAGAAGTCAGGTGAATACACAGCTGATAGTCCTACTGAATAGACTGTTAGAATTTGTATTATGGCAAGAAAAAAGCAGCTAAGTAAAGAAAAATGACTGGCCATCATTACTTTAAAAAATGAAGGTCAATCAGTCCGACAAATTGGTAAAACTTTGAAAGTAAGGGCTATTTGACCATGAAGGAGAGTGATGGGATGCTGCGCCAGATGACCTGGCCTCCACAGTCACCAGACCTGAACCCAATCGAGATGGTTTGGGGTGAGCTGGACCGCAGAGTGAAGGCAAAAGGGCCAACAAGTGCTAAGCATCTCTGGGAACTGCTTCAAGACTGTTGGAAGACCATTTCAGGTGACTACCTCTTGAAGCTCATCAAGAGAATGCCAAGAGTGTGCAAAGCAGTAATCAAAGCAAAAGGTGGCTACTTTGAAGAACCTAGAATATGACATATTTTGAGTTGTTTCACACTTTTTTGTTATGTATATAATTCCACGTGTGTTAATTCATAGTTTTGATGCCTTCAGTGTGAATCTACAATTTTCATAGTCATGAAAATAAAGAAAACTCTTTGAATGAGAAGGTGTGTCCAAACTTTTGGTCTGTACTGTATGTGTGTACTTAAAACAGGAGGTAATCAGGCCACCATTATCACCATTAAGGGCAGCTGATAAACCTCTCACTTATGTCTATGCAGGATAGTCTATTCCTAAAAAAGTCGTCCTAAGGTTGTCTACCTTATTACCTACGCCTGTGGTTCACAGTACGTGGGTAAGACGGGTAGAGAACAGCGGCATCGGGTAGGCAAACATCTTGGTGATGTTCGGAACAATAGAGATACATCGATAGCCAGACATATTGTCCACAGTGGATGAATGATGGTGCTCAAATTTACAGGGATAGAACGAGTCCGAAAACGGGCACGAGGAGGAGATTGGTATAGACGTATCTTGCAAAAAGAATTTTGTTGGACAAAACAGTAGATTTTGTGTAAAATAAAAAGCTATATTTAATCTAAAAAAGATCTGGTCAAGCTTCTTTGTAGTGCTCTGATAACCTTAAAAACTCATAATATTATACAAGCACAAGTGTCATTCTTGTTCAATACCTGTGAATTCATCATATAGAAACATAAAATAAGTTTTAAAGTAAAATAATATATGTTTGAAATCATAGGAGTGCGCAGCCTATTGCATTAGGGTATGCACCCTAAAGCACAAACACACACACTGTGCGCGCGTGTATGCATATATATATAGCCTTTATGCCATTAGCCCCATTATGCCTCTCATTAGCCCCCATTATGCCTCTCATTAGCCCCATTATGCCTCTCATTAGCCCCCATTATGCCTTATTAGCCCCATTATGCATCATTAGCCCCATTATGCCTCATTAGCCCCCTTTATGCCTCTCATTAGCCCCATTATGCCTCTCATTAGCCCTCATTATGCCTCTCATTAGGCCCTATTATGCCTCTCATTAGCCTCTATATGACTTTCATTAGCCCCCATTTGCCTCATTAGCCCCCATATACCCCCAGTACCCTCATTGTTTAAAACAAAAAAAAAAAACCTCTCTGCTCCTGGACGCTGCCGCTCCTCGCCGCCCGCGATCCTCTTCCTCCTGCTGTCGGCTGTGCTCTGAACTGGCGCGCACAGCGTGAATGGAAGCGCACATTAGTATTCGCCAGCCAGCAGACTTGATTAGGGTGTGCCCAGGCACACCCGGCACACGCCGTGCGCACGCCTATGTTTGAAATATAAATAAAAACATATACTTTTTTGGACCAGTTCTGCTAGGGGCTATGATTTTCAGTAATTGCACATTATAAATGTAACGATATCTAAATGATAGACATATCAAACAGGAGTGATATCAGTGAAACACAAATGTCATGGACTATGTAACATATGCAAAGGGATAGGACGAAGTTCATTGCAAAACCGCAGTAGGGTTTTATGTACAGACAGCTTCATCATATGTCAGAATCTCTATTCCTCTCAGTAGAAACTGCAGACAAAGTTAATAGGTTGCACACCTTGCGTATTTACTAGTAGCAGCATGATCTATTTAGGTCACCATAGCTTCTGCACAATGACAAAATACAGAGAGGGAAGACACACATCTTATTGACATGCGATACTACATTATGGACCCCCTACTGACTTATCCGGCAGCCTCACATACACGATGCACTCAGCTACCTGAGACCATTCAAGGAATACATGCTGTCTCTCCTGCTGGCTGAGGACTGAATTAACTTGATTAGCTTGAAAATTTTCAACATATTTGTCCTTCTTGTGCTAATCAATTTTAATCAATTCATTGCAGAAAATTAATTGAAATGCTACTGAAATTGCTGTTGCTCTCGCAGATAAATTGATAGGATACTGTTTCCTGGTGCTATTGTATTCAGGCCAACTGAGCAGCAGATAAAACAACCCATATTAATTCTTTAGTTCTATGAGAAGAACAATAAACATTTCTGTAGAGATTTTTAAATGGATAGGGAAGATTTCAACAGCTGGGGAATAGATTGTAAAGACATAACTAGCATGCAAAATTCAAAACTTAGCATTACATTCAAACATGAGTATGCCTTTGCCCTGGTCTGCCATATTAGAATGGCATGAGAGAGATACACTTTTTCTGGAAAATTTGTAGATGTTAAATGCATCATTCAAAACCCCATTAATTAGTACAAAGTCTCATACATTTCACTGTATTACTGCTGAATACAATTTCTGAATTGAGTCTGTTTGTAATGCAGTGATAATGTTATCCTGTTGAAGATATAGACAGAAATAGACAGACAGGCAGACAAACAGACAGATAGATATGAATGAGATAGATAGATACAAAAACCGTTGAAGTTAAAGTTTGCAAGCAACTCTTTACTTATGTGTCAAATTAAAGAGTAACTAAACTTTTGATTACATTTTTGTTAAAATGTCCCTAATGCCATAATAACACCTTTTGTAATATACTTTATTAATGCTGTTTGTATTTTTAATAGTCTTTACCCCCCGAAAGCGCACCTTTCCCTGTGCTCGTAAAATTGACTTTCCTGTACACCGCTGACTTATCAGTTTCTCAATGGGGCCGCAGCGCAGGGAGTTCACGCAGGAGCGCACATTGCTGCTCCTGCCTGTGCCCTCCGGAGGTTTACTAAATGCTGGCATAGCACATAGGTACCCTGTAACCATATGCTATGCCAGGATTTGCTGAGTAGAGTGGGCTCATGTCTGTGTCTGCTTGGCTAAGCTGAGAGCTGACATGCAGGTCTCTTAGCTTAGCAAAGCAGCAAGAAGCTGTAGCCGCTCCGCTCAGCTAATCCTGGCATAGCACATGGTTACAGAGTACCCATGTGCTATGCCAGCATTTAGTAAACCTCCAGGGGGCAGGAGCAGCAATGTGTGCTCCTCCCCATACTCCCTGCACTGTGGCCCCATTGAGAAACTGTAAATCAGCGCTGTACAGAAAAGTCAATTTTAAGCGCAAATGGAAAGGTGCGCTTTTGGGGGGCGGGGGGGAACACTATTAAAATACAAAAAGCATTAATAAAGTATATTGCTAAAAAGTGTTATTATGGCCTTAGGAACATTTTAACAAAAATGTAATCAAAAGTTTAGTTAGGTACTCCTTAACAATTATCACATGTGTAAAGTGCACTTTACACTGGCTAATGACCAGGGTAATTATCAGGAAGGAAGATTTCTAGGATAAAAGGTGTTACTGATCACCCGATGAATGAGCAAGCACTCGGTCATTCTGCCTGCTGCCCAGAAAAATCTAATCTGCAATAACGATCCCTCATACCCATATGCCAGAAAAGATTGTAAATGCAACTCTCACCTCCACTCATGATCAGGCAATTACTGGGAACAGATGGGGCCTTAAGAGCAAACCAGATTAGCTAAAGGGGTTGTGCAGCCTGTTTGTATTGATCACCTATGCTCAGATCATCAATATCTGATCGGCCAGGGCTCCGACACCCCACCAATCTGCTGTTTGAAGAGGAGACGGCGCTCCATGTGAGTGCTGCTTCCTGTTTATTTCACTGCCTGTCATTGCGGAAGTTTAGGGGGTGTAGTGTAATGACAAGTACTTGTACCATTTACTTGAATGGGGAAAGGACTTGTAATTAAACCATGCCACAGCTACAGGGGAGATGACACATAGTGTAATGAGTGACGCATAGTGTTGAATCCCCGTCAATCAGATATCAATGGCTTATCCTGAGGCTTGGTCATCAATATGAACAGGCTGCACAACTCTTTTAAGGAATATGAGTGAGGTTCTTCCTGAAGGGGTCTGTAGCATAACTATGCCATAAAAAATGGTTGCTAGTTTGCAGGAAAAATATCTAAAAAGAGTATTTCTATGTGAATGATAGTGACAGAAACTGACCCTAATCTAGAAAACTATCTCAGCTAGAGATGGCCTTGCGGTTCGCCCAGCGGTCGGTTTGCTGCGAACTTCGTGTGTTTGTGGTTCGCCGAACATGCGAACATATGGTGATATTCGCGCCCGCCATGTTCTTTTACAGTGTGAAGAACTTTGACCCATGACACATCCATCAGGTGGTACAGGACAGCCAATTGAAAAGTTTTAGCAACTTATAAATAGACCTGATCTGGCCGCCATTTTACATTCAGTGTTTTGTCAGTGTAGGGAGAGGTTGCTGTGTGGAGCAGGGACAGGCTGTTAGGGACACAAATCGCTAGCTAATAGGTCCAGAAAAGTCCTTTTAAGGACTCGCATAGGTGTACTATTGATAGGTGTGCAGTGCAGAGGGGTGTAATACACTTATAATATACTTTCTAACATAGAAAGTATATTATAGTGGATTTGTATTGTGCAGCAGTGGTGGTGACTGGTGAGCGGTTCTGCAGCGATACTACAGCTACACAAAGTGACAAACGCAATTACAAAAAATAATTATAACTGGTGGGATATACCGGTTACCCCTCAAAAAAAACTGATAGAAGCGAGTTGTGATATACCAATATACTTTCTTTATAGTGTATTTGGGTATTGCAACATTTGTTTGCTGTTTTGCTGTGTTCCCTCTGCTACACACAGTGACAAACAGTACTGGAATAAATTATCATAATTGGTGTGATATACCAGTCGCCCCCCAAAACGACTGATAGAAGCGGGGTGTTATATACCAATATACTTACTTTATATTGTATTTGGGTACTGCAGCATTTGTTTGCTGTTTTGCTGCGTTCCCTCTGCTAAACACAGTGACAAATGGTACTGGAAAAAATTATTATAACTGGTGTGATATACCAGTCGCCCCCCAAAACAGCTGATTGATGCTTCTATAGAGACTTTTGTCACAGGGTCATTTAAAAAATGACAGGCAGAGGAAGAGGATGGCCTTTCCGCAGGGGTGGTAGGGGTCGGGCAGGAGCACAAGGCCAGAGCGTAAGTGGGAAGTTGCAGAAGGTGCGTGTGATTACGTCAAAGGACACACTCTCCTCATCCTCTCTATCTGCACCCTCTTCACTCACTGCTGTGTGCACCCCCAAAGACACCACCACCAACACCACCACCACCATATCCCCTCTGCTCGAGTCACAGGAATTATTTTCCGATCCATTACAAGACATTTCCGATGCGCAGCCATTCTTGGCATCGGATAAGGAAGAGGAGACAGCAACGGCCGCCACTCAGCAGTCTGACGACAGTACCCAGATCAGCCGAAGGAGGTTGGTCCCCGCTGTTGCTGCCTACTCCGAGATCTCTAATGTTAGTGATGGGAAGGTGAAGTCGATGATGACATGTCGATGGACGTCACGAGGGTGCCCACAAAAGAGGAAGAGGAGGGGAGTTCGGAGGGAGAGACAGAGCAGCAGATAGGGAGGAGAAGCAGGCAGAACTTACATTGCACAGGAGGCAAAAAGCAGACTGCAAATGTATCAGGAGTGAGCTATCTACCATGCATGGTCACATCTGGCACCCCCAGGAAGCCGGCACATGGCTCCGCAGTGTGGGCTATTTTTAAAGTGTCCGCTGCTGACAATAGTGTTGCCATCTGCAGCCTTTGCTGTCAATGCATAAGTTGCAGTAAGCCAAACTCTCACCTAGGGACGAGGCACCTGGCCTCCCATCACCAAGCCCAGTGGGAGCAACGCCGTCAGAACCCACAAAGCCACACTCCAGGCGCTCTGGTCCAGCCTCTTCTCCTTCTCCTCTCTCCTCCCAATTGTCCTCCACTCCATCTTCCACTGTGCCATCCTCGCGTTTGTCTGGCAAAAGGCAGGCTTCCGTGGCCCAAATGTTCAAATGACACCGGATAACCCTCTTGCGCAACGGCTGACCGCTTGCTTGTTAGAACTGATAGCCTGCCAACTACTACTTGGTGGACTCGGAGGCCTTTAGAACATTTGTGGCCATTGGAACACTGCAATGGAAGGTCCCAGGAAGGAAATATTTCTCCCAGTAGGGCATCCCAGAGCTATATTGCCACGTTCAGCGGCAAGTGAATGTATCTTTGGCACATGGTGTCGGTGCCAAGATACATTTGACCACAGACACGTGGTGTAGCAAACACAGGCAGGGAAGGTACATAACTTTTACTGCCCACTGGCTTAACCTTCTGACGTCCGTCAAGCATGCAACCCGTGGCACCCGTGTAGATTTGGTGTTACCACCACGGATTACATGCAGGCCTGCCTCTTCTTCTCCTCCTCGAGACACAACCTGCCCGTCAGTCGTCTGATTTGTGACTGCCCGACGCGATGGAACTCCACCTTGTATATGCTTGATAGGCTGCTCCAGCAGAAACGTGCAGTTAATGACTACCTGACTACGAACTCTGCAGCAGGACAGGTTCTGGGGAGCTGTTTTTTTTTTTTTCACTGCGTTAGTGTCTCCCCATGCGCGATGCATGCAGACTTCTGCAGCTATTTTGTTGGCGCCATAAGTTACATCGTACCTTACGCCTTCCTTCTGTCGCGTGCATTGTGTCCTGTCATTGATCAAGCCGTCGAGGAGCAGGAGATGGAAGATGTGGAAGTCTCAATGCTGGATGAATTCCCACGGAAGGCTACTCCATCTTAGACAAGTCAACAACCGGAGTCTGAAGAGGAGTCAGAGGAGGATGGTGTCGGGGCGGAGGAGGAGCAAGAAGAGCATGCTTTAAACCTTTCTGGGATCCCTGGTGTTGTCCGTGGATGGGGGGAGGAGAATGAGGACGACATTATCCTGGATGATGAGCAGGAGCCAGGCCACTCCACCGCTTCCAGTTTAGTGCAAATGGGGCCTTCATGCTCCAGTGTTTTAAGAGGGACCCCCATATAAAAAGCATAAAGGGCAAGAACCAGTACTGGGTGGCAACGTACTTAGACCCCCGGTACAAACAAAAAATGGCGGAAATGTTACCAGCATCACAGAGGGCTGTCAGAAAGCAGCACTTCCAGGCCTTGCTTCGAGAAATGCTGCATTCTGTTTTTGCAGGCGCTGGAAGAGGAATTTCCTCTCACAGAGAAACAGTTGCGGGTACCAATCCAACAGCGCCTGCAAGAAGAGGTGTTGGTCACTTCGGATATGAGATCATTCTTCCAACCAACCCATCAACTGCTTTTCTCCTGATCCAGCCTCAGGGAACGCCTCGACCGACAGGTGTCTGACTACATCGGGTTAACGGGCGATGTGGACGCTCTGAGAAGCGATGAACCCCTGGACTACTGGGTGGGCAGGCTTGACCTGTGGCCAGAGCTGGCACAATTTGCCATGGAACTGTTGGCTTGCCCCTCGTCCAGTGTCCTGTCCAAAAGGACGTTCACCGCAGCAGGGGGGATCGTGACCGATAAGCGCACTCGCCTAGCTCACGACAGTGTGGACTACCTCACATTTATAAAAATGAATGAGGCATGGATCTTGGAGGAATTCAACACATGTGACGATTTGACCATGTTTGATTGAAATTCCTCATGACAGCCCACAAATATCCGCCACCACCCAGAACAAATAATGATCTCTGTCTTAGGTAAATACAGTGGCATAAAAGGCCTTTTATGTCCATTGAATGCCTAATTTTTGGGGCCTGTACTGGCCGACACTTACATATTTATCCTGTGAACGTCTAATGTACCTCCAGCCACTGAATACAAAGTTCTTTGCTGTCAGGTGAACCCCTATTGGCTAATTTTTGGGGCCTGTACTGGCCGACACTTACATATTTATCCTGTGAACATCTAATGTACCTCCAGCCACAGAATCCAAAGTTCTTTGCTGTCAGGTGAACGCCTATTGGCTAATTTTTGGGGCCTGTACAGCCCGACAGTTACATATTTATCCTGTGACTGCCTAATGTACCTCCAGCCACAGAATCCAAAGTTCTTTGCTGTCAGGTGAATGTCTATTGGCAAATTTTTGGGGCCTTTACTGGCCGACAGTAACATTTTAATCCCGTGACCGCCTAATGTCCCTCTAGCCCCAGAATCCTACAAAATTTGTGATCATGCTGAGTTAGGCCGAGCTATGTGTTTGACTTAAACTACACCATAAACTTAACATCTCCCTTCTGTTATTGTCATCATGATCCTTTGTAGCTATGTGAAGGCCTTATACTACACCATTACCTTTACCTGATGCTGTTGTCCATATCAAGCTGATTTCTTATGTGTAGGCCTCAAAATGCTCTCTTACCTTTACCTGCTGCTGCTGTCCTTATCAAGCTTATTTATGTGTAGGCCTTATACTACACTGTTAACATATACCTACTGCTGCTGTCTGTCCGGACCCTGCTGAATTTGCCCCTGGACTAAAGGGTCCTTACTGCTGTTCTCTGTTAAAATCACACCAAAACATAAGATTATTAAAAAACTAAAGGAAACATTATAACTGAAAAAAACTATTTAGTTAAAAAAATAATATAAATAAATTTGCTCTATGGCAATTTTTTAAGATCTTCCTGCAGATCCATTAACTCTTCCAGGTCCTTCTTATGCATGCTTTTTAAATTGATGCAGCTTTGACGTGACTTTTTGCATCTGGTCCCGTATTGCCCTTTCCGCTTTCAGGTGATCCTCCTTCATTTTCTTTTTATTTTATATATATATATTTTTATTACTGTTAGGATTTTTTTTTTATTGTTACAATTAGGAATTCGAATCAATTATTGCATGTTGTCAAGAATTTGGTTTAGCGCTGATGATTTACATCTAAATTGTTATGTTTGCGATATTTACTATAATTATATATTATGTTATTTAGTGACAGTTTAGTAGAGTATAATGTTAAGTTTTTGGTTATTTAATAATAGTTTTTGTATATAATAAAGTTATTGTGTAGTGCTGTTCTTTTATATTACTGTATTTTGTGTTGTCCCATCATTGTTGGCCCTTTTATATTCTTCATGACCTGCTCTATAATAGCATGGATCCGGTAATTACTATCTATTACAAAAAAAAATTGAAATTGAAATCTAGAATATTAATTATTTCCCTTTTTTTTTTTATTAGATATATTTTTTTTAGAATAAACCATTAAGAATTTTAGTAAATTTTACCACTGTCATGAAGTACAATGTGTGAAAAGAAAATGTAACTATGCCCGTAAAAGCGTTTTAAAGTTATTAGCACATAAAGTGAAACATGTCAGATTTAAAAAAAGAAATTCCATGACCATGAAGGTAAAAACGGGCCTGGGGTAGAGAGGGTTAATGTTTCTGAATATAAAATGTATACAGAAATAGAATAATGTGTGCACATATTTACCCTACTGGCACAGGGTAGTAATTTACTCCTCCTCTGAGTCTTCGTCAGGAGCTGGGGTGGGGATATCCTCCTCAGCAGGAGCTGTGGTGGTGGTGTCATGGCCTTTTAAGGGTCCTGGCTCTTCTCCAACATTGCCCACATCAGGTGGAGTAGTGGTGAGCACATTCTGCGAGGGGCCCGCCTGCTCATCCTCCTCCTCCTCCTCTGTGGATACCTCCACCACGTCCAAATCAGACCGGGAAACCTGGCGCCGCGCGCTGGCGCATGGTTCGGACGGGAACCCCTGTAATCACACAATGTTCAAAATTAGACAAACAGCTCTGAACTCATAACAAATTCAGAGCTGAACCCGGACATACCCTTATTTTCACCCAGGCAGCCCCCCTGAAGCTAGCATCGGAGAATCTCATGCTCCAAAGCGCTCCCTTGCCCTGCGCTAGATCGCGCGGGGCAAGGGCTCTTTTGTTTATCATAACACACTGCCAGGCGGAAGCTTCCGCCCTGCAGTGTGTTTGGTGACGTCACCAGCTCTGACGGCCGTGCTTTAGCGCTGCCCTAGCCGTTTTACTGGCTAGGGCAGTGCTAAAGCCCGTCCATCAGTGCGGGTGACGTCACCGGGCTTCGTGGAAGCCCCATGGAGAGCCGGTGTACATCACCGGAACTCCTAAAAATGCCTTAGCCCTGTGCGATTTAGCGCAGGGCAAAGGAGAGTATTGGAGCATGAACTGATCTGATGCTCATGTCAGGGGGGCTGCCGGGGTGAAAATGGGGATATGTCCGGGTTCAGCTCTGAACCCGGACAACCCATTTAAGGCTAGTTTCACACTAGCGGCATGGACCTCCAGAATAGCCTGAACAGCCTGTCAGATCCATCCTGCCGCTAGTGTATGTGTGGACCAGGACTACCGCTCCAGCCCCATTGACTATCATGGGAGTGGGACAGAGTTCCGAGCCAGAACGACAAACCATGCCCAGATGCGGCCAAATAAAACTAAGACATGTCGGCATAATTTGCGGAGTGCAGGCCCTGGAACTCCACCCCCCTCCCATGATAGTCAATGAGGCCGGAGCGGAAGTACAGGGCCAAAGGTACACTAACGTCAGGACGGATCCGCCAGGCTGTTTACTCGCCGGAACAGCCTGGCTGAGGTCCATGAGGCTAGTGAGAAACTAGCCTAAGTGGGGGATGTATCTAATGTAATAATGGACGGTGCCTTTTACTGTAATACAGAATGATGATTGCTGTTTATGTATATACACACACACACATATATTTATTATTATGTGTGTTTGCAAAGTACGAAATCAGCCGGTTACATCATACATCACTACCGCGCTGTGTGGATAAATATATATATATATACACTCACAGCGAGGTAGAGATGCATGAGGTAAATGGATGATTTTCTACGTGTCACACCAAGTAATAACTAAGTTGTATAATTTGTAACAGATGTATATATACAGTACAGATTGTTGGCGATAGAAAGAAATATATATTGTACCTAAGCATACTGCCTCATGCAGAAGTCAGTGTTTCACGGACGTGTGATGTACATGTTCTCCACAGACAGCACACATCCCTATTCATTTTAATGTGTGTATTCACACATCAGTGTTTCAGCACAGTCTGTGGGTCTGTTTTTTTTACCACAGATGCATGCTCTATTTTGTCCGTGTTCACGGATCCATCACGCCCATTATAGTCTATGGGTCCGTAAAAACCACGGGTGCCATCTGTGTTGCATCCGTATTTCACAGATCATTAAGAAGAGAGTCTTTGAAAAAAAAATTCAGCTGTTGAATGTTAGTGAAACACGTGTGCAACACAGACAGCAAAAAATGGACCCGAGGACCCAACACGGATCTGTCACAGGAGAAAACACTGATTGAACATGGTCCGTGTTACCACTGATCCAAAACTGACATGGACGTCTGCATGAGGCATTACTGAGCTCTGTGATCCAGTCAGGGTGCCTCCTCTTCAGGTCTGACCATTTTTTTTTATTATGGCCAGATCAGTGTAGGTGCGGTGAAACTTATTTTCTAGAAGATCCTTGACCCGCTTGGCAATATTCTGCTTCTCAACCTGTTTTCGGCTATCATACCCCTTGTTCAGCATTCACTGCAGGATAAAGATCAAGCATATAATTGCAAATTTTTTAAATACACGTATTAAGAATAAATGTCCTCAACAACACAGCAAAAATTATTTAATTGTCAGAAGGGGAAATATTAGATTTAATGTTACCGTTATAAGATCAGATTGTATTCCTATTGTATGTGTATGGTGTGTGAGCAATCATATATTGGCCTGCTGAGTGCTGAGCTGAAATCTAAGGTACCTGTCTAGTGAAGTGACAGTACGTTATGGGGTGTACAGCTGGTTCACCTCCCCGTGGTGCACCCTGGGTAACGCTAAATGAACCAGCAATTACTGGTGGTCAAACAAAAAAATATTCTACCGACCAACAAGACATGAACAGCAATCTATAGACTATGTGTGGGATATAGTCTCTGGTATATAGTGTGTTGCATATAGTGTGTGGCAGGAAAACGAATGTGCATGTGCTTGATATTTCTTTGCTGTGTTTACTTTGCTGTGATGTCAAAACAATACTTATTTCAACAATCATGAATATCTAATCAGACTTGATAAAAGATGAAGTTATATGCATTGCGCAAATATATTCGCATATTATTTAAGATTTGCGCACTCGCGAATATTTTATAACACTTTTGATTATTAAACAGATATTGTTCAAACATGCATAAAAAATGTAATCAAATACAGTGGTGTACTTACAGTTATCAGGCGTTCCTCCTCCTTTTCGCTGAATCTGTTGGCCACCATTTTCTCATCTTCTAACTTTTGAAATGTTTGAAAAACGTCATCACGCACACGCTAAGCCCCACCCATAATATGCACGAAAATGAGCATAACGCGAATATCACGATAGTTATAGCGAATACGCGAATTCGAGAATATTTAACGAATATATGTCGAATATTCTATAAAATATTAGAGAATTATTGCATAGTCGAATATTACCCCTGCCGCTTATCTCTTCCTCAACGTCGCGAAAATTGTTAGCAGCCATCTTTTCTAATCGCATCCAAATTTGGTCTGGTGAAAACAGTTGCTGTAGTAGGTCGCGCCTATTTTGCGAATGCGCATACGTGAAAAATTATATTGCCGATATTTTGTATTGAAATAAACAATGCATGGAGATTGCAAAGGTTTTTTAGGTTCACCTTCCATTAAAATGAATGGGACCCGCCGCAAACTTGCGGTTCGTGAACATTTGATCTTGTTTGTGCGATCACGTTCGCGAACCATCCCGGCAGATGTTCGTCCATCATTAATGTCAGCACTAGTGATGAGCGGCAGGGGCAATATTCAAATTCACGATATTTTGCGAATATTTGGGCGAATATTATTTTCTTGATTGTGAAAATCGGCAATGTAATATGCAATACAGGCATGGGTCACTGTTGCTACATTTTTCAAGCTGCTAGAAGTTTCCTGAGACTGGAAAAAATTATTGGCATGGCAGAACATTACAATAGCTTTATATGCAGATAGAATGGCCCAATATATTAGCGCAAATAGGCAAATAATAATGCGCATATTGTTGCGCAATATGTGCAACTTCACATATTAGCAGGTCTGACTATTTATTACTGATTGGTGCACTAAGTATTATTGTGAACTTGTGACATCACAGCACCATGTCTTTAGCATGTACAGTCGTGGCCAAAAGTTTTGAGAATTACATAAATATTGGAAATTGGAAAAGTTGCTGCTTAAGTTTTTGTAATAGCAATTTGCATATACTCCAGAATGTTATGAAGAGTGATCAGATGAATTGCATAGTCCTTCTTTGCCATGGAAATTAACTTAATCCCCAAAAAACCTTTCCACTGCATTTCATTACTGTCATTAAAGGACCTGCTGAGATCATTTCAGTAATCGTCTTGTTAACTCAGGTGAGAATGTTGGCGAGCACAAGGCTGGAGATCATTATGTCAGGCTAATTGGGTTAAAATGGCAGACCTATTAAAAGGAGGGTGATGCTTGAAATCATTGTTCTTCCATTGTTAACCATGGTGACCTGCAAAGAAACTCGTGCAGCCATCATTGCGTTGCATAAAAATGGCTTCACAGGCAAGGATATTGTGGCTACTAAGATTGCACCTCAATCAACAATTTATAGGATCATCAAGAACTTCAAGGAAAGAGGTTCAATTATTGTTAAGAAGGCTTCAGGGAGTCCAAGAAAGTCCAGCAAGTGCCAGGATTGTCTCCTAAAGAGGATTCAGCTGCGGGATTGGAGTGCCGCCAGTGCAGAGGTTGCTCAGAAATGGCAGCAGGCAGGTGTGAGCGCATCTGCACGCACAGTGAGGCGAAGACTTTTGGAAGATGGCCTGGTTTTAAGAAGGGCAGCAAAGAAGCCACTTCTCTCCCAAAAAAACATCAGGGACAGATTGATCTTCGGCAGAAAATATGGTGAATGGACTGCTGAGGACTGGTGCAAAGTCATATTCTCCTATGAAGCCTCTTTCCGATTGTTTGGGGCATCAGGAAAAAGGCTTGTCCGGAGAAGAAAAGGTGAGCGCTACCATCAGTCCTGTGTCATGCCAACAGTAAAGCATCTTGAGACCATTCATGTGTGGGGTTACTTCTCATCCAAGGGAGTGGGCTCACTCACAATTTTGCCCAAAAACACAGCCATGAATAAAGAATGGTACCAAAACACCCTCCAACAGCAACTTCTTCCAACAATCCAACAATAGTTTGGTGAAGAACAATGCATTTTCCAGCATTATGGAGCACCGTGCTATAAGGCAAAAGTGATAACTAAGTGGCTCGGGGACCAAAACGTTGACATTTTGGGTCCATGGCCTGTAAACTCCCCAGATCTTAATCCCATTGAGAACTTGTGGTCAATCCTCAAGAGGCGGGTGGACAAACAAAAACCCACTAATTCTGACAAACTCCAAGAAGTGATTATGAAAGAATAGGTTGCTATCAGTCAGGGATTGGCCCAGAAGTTGATTGAGAGCATGCCCAGTCGAATTGCAGAGGTCCTTAAAAAGAAGGGCCAACACTGCAAATACTGACTCTTTGCATAAATGTCATGTAATTGTCGATAAAAGCCTTTGAAACATATGAAGTGCGTGTAATTATATTTCACTACATCACAGAAACAACTGAAACAAAGATCTAAAAGCAGTTTAGCAGCAAACTTTGTGAAAACTAATATTTGTGTCATTCTCACAACTTTTGGCCACGATTATGTATGGACAGCAGAACCTATCATACTACCTAACACCCTGCACTGGAATTTATTAGCTACACTATAGATCAATCTAACCTACACTGACTATCTCCCACTAACTATCTGAATTATACAGGGTGGGCCATTTATATGGATACACCTTAATAAAATGGGAATGGTTGGTAATATTAACTTCCTGTTTGTGGCACATTAGTATATGTGAGGGGGGAAACTTTTCAAGATGGGTGGTGACCATGGCGGCCATTGTGAAGTTGGCCATTTTGAATCCAACTTTTGTTTTTTCAATAGGAAGAGGGTCATGTGACACATCAAACTTATTGGAAATTTCACAAGAAAAACAACGGTGTGCTTGATTTTAACGTAACTTTATTCTTTCATTAGTTATTTAAACGTTTCTGACCACTTATAAAATGTGTTCAATGTGCTGCCCATTGTGTTGGATTGTCAATGCAACCCTCTTCTCCCACTCTTCACACACTGATAGCAACACCGCAGGAGAAATGCTAGCACAGGCTTCCAGTATCCGTAGTTTCAGGTGCTGCACATCTCGTATCTTCACAGCATAAGCTAGGGATGTTGCTAAGCTCTGACAAAGAGATTGCTGCCTTCTCATTGGCCCACAAGCAAGAAGGGAGGTACTGATGAAAAAAAATCTAGACTATTTGAGAATACAAATTTATAGCACTATATTCTAAATCTTCGCGAATTCTCGCGACCAACACTACTCAGAACAACAATAAGAAAGATCTAGGACCCAGAGACAAATCTAAAACCAAACTCAACAAACAGACAATTAACAGAATCCACAGGAAAACAACAAACAAGCTTCAATTCTAGCAGCATTGAATGGGGGCTAAGATAACTACAAGTATCAAGCTACTATAAGCTGTCATGACACAAATCTAGGCTAGGAACAGGATACAAGGACTACTAAGAATACTGAATCCAAATGTACAGAGCTCACGTTATACTCAGCAACTAAAGAGGAGAAAGGGAAGGCTAACCAGTCAAAAACTCGTGAAGTTGAGAAAGGTGCTAAACTGATCCAAAGATAAATTATGAGACAGAACAGATCAGCTATAATCCAATTGCATAGCAATAGGGAAATCCCTGCTGTTCCTAACATAACATCCCCCATGGGGAAGGGGTGAGGGGAGGGCAAGATCAAGATTAATCAAGGGTTTTCTGGATTGTCTGTATGAAATGCTATTAGCATGGATTTTATTAGCCAGTTGCCAGGACATTTCTTTTGGGTCATAATTCCGCCATTTAACAAGATAATGGAGGACTGGATGACTAGCTATCTTGCTACCATAATGCTACAAAAGAACAGTGGACCTAAGATTTCTATGTACAAACAACAGTTGAGTGATTTCTCTGAAGGTGCTTAAAATTGAGCCTGTAATAATAAATCAGAAAAAAAAACACTTTAACACTGCCACAATTTTATCAGGAGGAATGGTTAGAGAAAACTACTAGACAGCTTTATGGTTTTGGGAACCTGGATGGAAGGTAATGACAAAACCTAGAGAAAAACAAAGTCCATCAAGCCTGCCTGGGTTTAAATGTCTTAGCAGACTCTATATATAGAACATTCTTAAGATCTTTATCCACAAACAATGGGAATTTGGCTTCCTTCAAAAGTGTCCTCACTCTTCAAAGGACAATTGTATTGCCAATCATTCATTATAACCCACAAAGTAGGTGTAGTTTAATTGTACAGCAGAAAACGTCTAGGAGAAGAAGGAATGTAGGTGCAATACATGATGGATTTGTGCTCCCACATTAGACGTTCCTACCGTACCTCAACAACAAACTGTAGCTCAACATCTGGAAGTCTCAATATACAGTAGGACCAAAAGGAAATAATTTGTTGTAGAACAATGAAAATGCCTTAAGGGTTTCAGGAAACCAATCTGCTGAACTGGCTGTTTTTTTTTTTTTTTTTTTGTTAGAACCAAAATAGGAGCCACTATAGAGGAAAATGATTAATAAACGTCCTATAGTAAGTGGGAAATCCTAAAACGCTTGCACAACCATGACATTAGTAGGAAGTGTCCAATCCTGAATAGTGTGCACCTTAACTGGATCCATGGAGATTTCTTTAAAGGAAATTATGTACAACAGATAAAAGACTCTCTCTACCTTAAACTCGCATTTCTTCATTTTAGCAAAAAGCTTATTTTCTCTCAATTTTTATTGAAAATTTAAAAACAAAATCCAAGCAATACAATGAATGGCATATACAATAAAAATACATAATAACCTGAGTTGTTTTAAAGACAACATTATCATAAAACAATTATGGCCTTATTAGTTTTTAATTGCATGTAAAGAAATAAAGAATAACAAGAAAAATGAAAAGAGTGAGGGAAGGGAAATGGGTAGGGAGGGGGGATGAGTGTTAAATGGAAAAATGTACTACAGCGAAATGAAATAAAGTATGAGTTGAGAACAGTACATGTAAGAAATGACAAGTAAAAGAGATCAATCGCTGCTTTTCTTGGATAGGGAGTCTGTTAAGCACCCTTCCACCTTTCCCCAAGCCAGGGATCTCAAATTTTGAGGAAGAATCTATGATTCATGTTAGACAAACTTAAAGAAGCACTCCCTCAAAAAATGTTATTTTCTGACCTGTTAGAAAAGTAAATGATTTAAACTGTAATAAAGGTAATCTTCCGACCAATGACCAATGACAGTAATTACTGTATTTGTGAGTTATAACCTCTCTTCTGATCCTCAGCTGTATCATGTGACCAACACTCTTATTTCCAAATGACACAGGACAGGAAGTCAGTTACTTCTCTATTTGTTCCTATTAGACTGACATTGAGGCTTCCATAGGAACGCGGAGAGAAACTGACTTCTTTTCCACACATTCAATGTAGTGGTATTTGGATAACCAAAGTGTTGGTCACATGATACAACTGAGAACTAGAAGGTGATAACTCTAAAATACAGTCACTGGTAAGAAAATTACCTTCATTACAAGATCCAAGTGACTTTATCTAACTAGTCCTGCACTAAGTGGATGTTTTTTTTTTATTAGTGTTGGTAAAGCACCAAAGTGCTCATGTGCTCAAGTAGAACACCTCGGGATGTTCGGGTGATCGGTAGAGCACAATGGAAGTCAATGGGAGAGCCCGAGCATTAAACCAGGCGCCCCCTGCTCTGAAGAGGGGAGGGTGTCTGGATCATAAGAAAAGATCGGAAATTGATGGAAACACCACTGAAAAGGTTCGGGAACAACATGGAGAGGATGTCTGTATGCATCTTAGACTCCCAGGTCGCTGCTGGGAATGATGTTATTTGAATAGTACTCCACGTTTGCAGACTGACAATAATATGCACCAAAAAGGAAGATAAAATTTATTTTAGAGAAAAATTCTTTGCTGTATATGTACTTGTATATAAAGTGCAAGTGCTGCCAAAAATTACAAGGAAGAGGCACTCGGATACAACCTATATATCACATGAAGGAGGGGCTCATTTACATTGTGGTACAATTGTTCAGGTAGTGGGACTCCTACACTCATAAAGCTTATGCAATAAGGGTATGGGCTGCCAAAAATTACAAGGAACCGGCACTCCAATACACCCTTTATTACACATAAAGGAGGGAATCATATACACCCTTGAAAAATTATGATTGATGGCCTACTGATGACCCTCAAAAACATTAGGAGCAAGTGCTTGCTGCCTAGCTGACATCTAATAAATGTTGTGGGCGAGTGCCTGCTGCCGAGCTGACCATTAGAAAAAAATAATGTGGGCCAGAGCCTGCTGCTGAGCTGACCATCTAAAAAAAATTGTGGGCGAGGGCCTGCTGCCGAGCTGACCATCTAATAAATTTTGTGGGTGAGTGCCTGTTAACGAGCTGACCATCTAAAATATTTTGTGAGCAAGGGCCTGCTGCTGAGATGACCATCTAAAACATTTTGTGGACGAGGGGCTGCTGCCAAGCTGACCATCTAAAACATTTTGTGGGCGAGGGGCTGCTGCTGAGCTGACCATCTAAAAAAAATTGTGGGTGAGAGCCTGCTGCTGAGCTGACCCTCTAAAACATTATGGTTGAGGGCCTGCTGGTGACTCTCAAAAACATTATGGGTGAGGGCCTGCTGGTGACCCTCTAAAACATTATGGGTGAAGGCCCACTGCTGAGCTGACCCTCTAAAACATTAGGAGCAAGGGTAGCCTAATAAGCATGTTGATATGATGGAGGAGGAGGAGGACGAGAAAAGGGAGATTGAACCATATACCCTTTTTAGTGGTGGAAGGGGTGCATGGGAATGCAGTGTATTCAATACACCATAAAAGCCACATTTTGAGTGCCTTTATGTTCAGCTGCTTTCCTCTGGTGGAGTAGAGAAATCAGGGGCAATCCAGGCCTTGTTCATTTTTATAAGAGTCAACCGGTCAGCATTTTCAGTTGACAGGCGGATGTGTTTATCAGTTATTATGCCCTCATCAGCACTAAATACACGCTCTGACAAAATGCTGGTGGTGGGGCAAGCCAGCACCTCCAAGGTGTAGAGCGTCAGTTCGTGCCACGTGTCCAGCTTGGACATCCAATAGTTGTAAGGCAAACAGGGATCACTGAGGATGCTGACACGGTCTTCTACGTACTCCTTCACCATCTTCCAAAATTCTTCCCTCCTTGTGACAATAGGCCACGTATCAGGTTGAAGGTGTTGGCGGGGTGTCATAAAACTGTCCTAGGCCTTGAGAGTGTTGCCCTGCCTCTGTTGGAACTGCTGTGTGTTCCCCTCGTCTCCCCTTCTCGGTTAGCCAAGGAATTACGTACTCTGCAGCCAGTGTTGTCAGCTGGAAATTTATAAAGCAATTTTTCCACAAGGACCTTCTGGTATTGCATCATTTTGCTCATCCTCTCCACCACAGGAATGATAAATGAGAAGTTCTCTTTGTAGTGGGGGTCGAGAAGCGTGAACAACCGGTAATCGGTTTGAGCCAAAATGAGTACAACGCGAGGGTCACGGGAAAGGCAGGTGTACCAGAGTCCCAACAGACAAGATTTCGCTGTTCTCATCAGAAGGATAACTCTCAATCTCCTCATTCTCTTCCTCCTCCTCTACCCATCCACGCTGAACAGATGGAAATAAACTTCCATGGGTACTACCCTCTGTAGCGAAGGCAACCGTTTCCTGCTCCTCCTCCTCCTCATCATTCAATTTACGCTAAGAAGACGAATTGAGGGTGGTCTGGCTATCACCCTGTGTACTTTCTTCCCCCATTTCCACCTCTTCCACATGCTAAGCTTAATTGTGAGCAGCGAGCGTTTGAGTACACACAGAAGTGGGATGGTTATGCTGATAATAGCGTTATCGCCGCTCACCATCTGTGTTGATTCCTCAAAGTTGCATAAAACCTCACAGAGATCAGACATCAATGCCCACTCGTCGCTTGGGAAGAGCGGAAGATGACTGGAAAGGCAACTACCATGTTGCAGCTGGTATTCCACTACTGCCCTCTGCTGCTCACAAAGCCTGGCCAACATGTGGAACGTGGAGTTCCAGCACGTGCTCACGTCGCACAACATTCAGTGAGCTGGCAATTGCAAAGCTGCTGAAGTGTTGCCTGACCGGCGGATGCTGTTGATGACTTGCGGAAATGGGGACACATGCGGCACACCTTCACCAGTAGCTCAGGCAAATTTTGGTGGGTTTTGAGAAACCGCTGAACAACTAGGTTGAACATGTGGGCTAGGCATGGTATGTGGGTGAGCTTGCCGAGCTCTAAAGCCGCCACCAAGTTATGGCCATTATCAGACACAACCATGCCTCGTTTTAGGTTGAGTGGCGAGAGCCACAGCTCAGTCTGGTCCCTTATCTCCTGCCACAGCTCTGTAGCGGTATGCTGTTTGTCACCTAAGCAGATCAGTTTAAGCACGGCCTGTTGCTGCTTCCCCACTGCAGTGCTACACTGCTTCCAGCTACTGACTGATGGCTGACTCGTGCTGCAAGATGATAATTCAGAGGTGGAGGAGAAGGAGGAGAAGGGGGGATTGCAGCCACTAACTGTAGGTGGTGGCAGAAACCCTGAACGAAGTAGGGCCTGCAATCCTTTGCGTTGGTAGCACCTGTGCCATCCCAGCCTCCACAACTTTCACCCAGTGTGCTGTCAGGGAAATGTAGCATTCCTGGCCAAAAGCACTTGTCCATGTGTCAGTCGTTAAGTGGACCTTCCCAATAACTGCATTGGTCAGGGCACGGGTGATGTTACGGGACACATGCTGGTGTAAGGCTATGACTGCACACTGTGAAAAATATTGGCGGCCTAAATGGCAACATTTCCAGGGCCAGAAATTTGGAAAGGTGCGCATTTAGTGTTATGCTCTGTGGGTGGCTGGGTATTTGCTCTTTTGTTCAAAGCCCTGGGGTATAGACATCTGTACACTGCGCTGGGACACAGAAGTGGATGTGCTGGCTAATGGTGCTTGCGAAGGTCCTAGTGCATGGTGGGAGGCATTTGGGCCTGCGTATTGGGCAGGGTTATTTCTATTTAAAGCCTATAGGGGCGTATTTCTTTAAAATAAATAAAAATATATACGCACCGCAATGTTGCAGTTATTTATGTTGAAAGCGTATAGGGGCGTTTTTCAGCAAAAAAAAGACAAATATATATGCACTGCACTTGTTGCAGTTATTTATAGTGAAAGCGTATAGAGCCTATTTCATTAAAAAAAGAAAAATATATACGCACTGCATTGTTGCAGTTATTTCTGTTAAAAGCGTATAGGGGTGTTTTTCAGTTAAAAAAGACAAATATATATGCACTGCACTGTTGTAGTTATTTCTGGTGAAAGCATGTATGGGTGTATTTCATAAAAAAAATATATACGCACTGCACTGTTGCCGTTTTTTCTGTTGAAGCATATAGGGGCGTTTTTCAGTAAAAAAAGACTAATATATACGCACTGCACTGTTGCAATCATTTCTGTTGAAAGCATATAGGGGCATATTTCAGTAAAAAAATAGACAAATATATACGCACTGCACTGTTACAGTTTTTTCTGTTGAACGCATATAGGGGCGTTTTTCAGTTAAAAAAAGACTAATATATATGCACTGCACTGTATAGGGGCGTAATTCATTAAAGGGAACCTGTCACCTGGATTTTGGGTATAAAGCTGAGGACACGGGCTGCTAGATCACCGCTAGCACCTCTGCAATATCCAGTCTCCATAACTCTCTTTGCTTTTATTGTGTCTCAAAAACGATTTTATAGATATGTAAATTAACCTTAGATGAGTCCTGTCTCCTCAGTGCTTGAGAAATGAGTCCAGCGTTCTCTGACTCTTAACCCAGAGATGCCAAATGTGAAGGAGCCCAGCACTGCCCCGCATCCTTCGAATCTCCTCCTTGCTCCCCGATGTCACAAAGCTAGAGCGCCGTAATCTCGTGATGCACGAGCTAGCACATGCGCAGTTCGTTCCCTGATGCTGATGCCAGCACAGGGAGAGAACACTATGCCGACACTGTGCATGCGCTAGCTTGCGCATAGCGACATTACGGCACTCTAGCTTTGTGACGTCGCGGAGCAAGAACGAGATTCGGAGGATGCGGGGCAGTACTGGGTTCCTTCACAGTGGGTGTGGCTGGGCTCCGTAAACTTTAGTAGTCTCATTTACATATATATAAAATCGTGGTTTTTTTACATAATACAAGCACAAAGAGCTATGGGAAATGGATATTGCGGATGTGCTAGCGGCGATCTAGCAGCCCATGTCCTTAGCTCTATACCCAAAATCTAGGTGACAGGTTCCTTTTAAAAAAAGAAAAATATATATATACGCACTGCACAGTTGCAGTTATTTCTGTTGAAAGTGTATAGGGGCATTTTTCAGTAAAAAAAGACAAATATATACGCACTGCACTGTTGCAGTTATTTCTGGTGAAAGCGTAAAGGGAGGTATTTCAGTACTACCAGAAAAATATATACGTACTTCACTATTTAATTGTTTTCTGGTTAAAGCCTATATTGGCCTATTTCAGTCCAGTTCAGAAATATTTATTCTCTGGTCACGTCTACAGTTATTTCTGTTGAAATCGTAGAGGGGCGTATTTCAGTACTTCAAGATATATAAATATATATATATATATATATGCACTTCAATCTTTAACTTTTTTCAGGTAAAAGCGTATAGTGGCCTAATTCAGTCCAACAAGAAATATGTATTCTCAGTGCACTGCTGCAGTTATTTCTGATGAAAGAGTTTTGGGGCGTATTTCAGTACTTTAAGATATAAAAAAGGAAAGATCCAGCGGGAGCATCAACCTAGGTGTGGGTGCACTATCCGGCGTAGGGCAGCGGCAATGTCCTGAATGTTGTAGAAGCGAAAGAATCCGGAATGCACTCCAAAGTAAACGTGAAATAAGTGGTTTATTCACCCATAAAAATGGCACAACTTGCGACGTTTCGGCTCACAAGAGCCTTCCTCAAGCATGGAAGCAGTGAAAGTGCAGGTATATAAAAGACATTTCATTAATGTGAAGCCAATCAAATAGAAGTTGCAATTAACATCCAATTACATACATCTGTTATAGACATCCAAAGTGCATATGCATTAAATAACATATGTCAAATGCTCTATGTTCTCAAAATAACGATCCTTTTATATAAAAGTAATACCAGTGAAGATCATAATAAAAACAGTGATATGAAGAGGGATGCGGATCACAGAAATAGTACCAGATGAAGCAATAGCGCCCACATAGACCGTAGTGTTGGTTTGGCGTCTCTGTCTCTTCAATGCGCATGTCCAGCAGGACGTCATCTTGTGAGTCATGTTGCAGACGCCTGCGTACTGTGGTATCGCCCAGAAGTCGCCATCTTGGTTGAGGGCAAGTTGCCCTACACATTCGTATAATATACTGGTGTGTGCTGTACCTGAAATCGTCCACATCAGGTGAGTAGCTGTAGTAGGGATCTCCTACATATGCCAGTGGATGGATAGGGATCCCGCCCTGCCGAGGGGAATACCGAACCGGCAGGCCAAAGGTGTTGACAGGGGACACTTCCATGTACCTCATCGACATCAATGGCCAAACCACTGACAAAAAGACCAGCTACAGGGAGATCATCCCTGGATAGAGGACAGCATCACAACCGAACAATAGTAAAAGATCTACGTCTGTAAAATAAAAATTATAAATCTGGATAAGCGCATATAGAGGAGAGCCAGGACGTGCACTCTGATATCCATTGTCTCCAACGGGCACAATTCATGGATCCGCATCCATCACCAGGTGTATTAAAATTTTCTAAAAGGCAAAGAGAAAGAAGAATGCATATGTCATTATTCGTATAAACTATATTACAATTATATGTTAATCTCTCACAGTTCTCCTGCACAGTTATACATTTCAGAGATAGGCCGATTGCACATGGGGAGAAGGGGGAGCGAACCTCAAATCTCAGGACTCTCACCTGAACTCAACATTGAAGCCTCTAGGGTATAAGCTATCTAGATCCAACGCAATTCTCTTTTCTTAAGTATTGCTGAGCGATCACCTCCTCTCCTAGGGAGCGCGATCTAGTCAACAATCCAGCATCTCAGATCACGCTCACTATGTTGGAGGGATCCAAAATGTCTGGCCACAGGTAAATCGGTGCGTTTTTTTCTAATAGAATTTCTGTGATTGTTTAGTCTCAATTTTAACTCTGTTAAATTAACAGCAATTGTGTTTTTGAGAAAGATATAGTGTATTGTAGATCTACAATACACTATATCTTTCTCAAAAACACAATTGTCGTTTTTGGACACCAATGTCCGATTGATTGATGGCTCCATCCACACGGGTCTGTATGTCAAGACAACTGACAGAAATACACTTTTGCGGTTTGAAAGCAATCACCCGCGCAGTTTAGTCAAGCATTTACCTTATTCACAGTTTTTACGCACAAAGCGTATTGTATCATATCCGACTGAATTGGTTGCCACTTTGAAGATGATGGCAGATAAATTCAAGGAACGGGGCTATCCCCGCCGACTGTTGAATAAACATAAAAATAAAATTCTACACACTAATACTGAGATTGCCCCCATTGTCAGTCAGAAAATACGTAGGATACCCTTTTTGTCCACATTTTGCGATCATAGTGTGGCGATAGGACGTATTTTGAGGGACAATTGGAGCATTTTGAGCAGATCCATTCAGGATGTACCTGAGTTTAGACTCCCCCCACTTATGTCTTACCGTAAAAACAAAAACATCAAAGACCATCTAGTGAGGGCAGATGTTGGCCCCAAGAAGGTCAGTACACAGCGGACATTGGCACCTTTGGGTCTTGGATGTTTTCCTTGCCTCAACTGTGTAAATTGCCGTTACATTTGCAAATCCAGATCCTTTATACATCCAGTTACACATCAAGAAATTCCTATTAAATTTCATCTAACGTGTTCATCATCATATGTAATTTACATATTGGCCTGTCTATGCAATCTAATCTACGTTGGGGAAACAACAACAGAGTTAAAATTGAGACTAAACAATCACAGAAATTCTATTAGAAAAAAACGCACCGATTTACCTGTGGCCAGACATTTTGGATCCCTCCAACATAGTGAACGTGATCTGAGATGCTGGATTGTTGACCAGATCGCGCTCCCTAGGAGAGGAGGTGATCGCTCAGCAATACTTAAGAAAAGAGAATTGCGTTGGATCTACGATCTAGATAGCTTATACCCTAGAGGCCTTAATGTTGAGTTCAGGTGAGAGTCCTGAGATTTGAGGTTCGCTCCCCCTTCTCCCCATGTGCAATCGGCCTTTCTCTGAAATGTATAACTGTGCAGGAGAACTGTGAGAGATTAACATATAATTGTAATATTTTTTATACGAATAATGACATATGCATTCTTCTTTCTCTTTGCCTTTTAGAAAATTTTAATACACCTGGTGATGGATGCGGATCCATGAATTGTGCCCGTTGGAGACAATGGATATCAGAGTGCACGTCCTGGCTCTCCTCTATATGCGCTTATCCAGATTTATAATTTTTATTTACAGACGTAGATCTTTTACTATTGTTCGGTTGTGATGCTGTCCTCTATCCAGGGATGATCTCCCTGTAGCTGGTCTTTTTGTCAGTGGTTTGGCCATTGATGTCGATGAGGTACATGGAAGTGTCCCCTGTCAACACCTTTGGCCTGCCGGTTCGGTATCCCCCTCGGCAGGGCGGGATCCCTATCCATCCACTGGCATATGTAGGAGATCCCTACTACAGCTACTCACCTGATGTGGACGATTTCAGGTACAGCACACACCAGTATATTATACGAATGTGTAGGGCAACTTGCCCTCAACCAAGATGGCGACTTCTGGGCGATACCACAGTACGCAGGCATCTGCAACATGACTCACAAGATGACGTCCTGCTGGACATGCGCATTGAAGAGACAGAGACGCCAAGCCAACACTACGGTCTATGTGGGCGCTATTGCTTCATCTGGTACTATTTCTGTGATCCGCATCCCTCTTCATATCACTGTTTTTATTGTGATCTTCATTGGTATTACTTTTATATAAAAGGATCGTTATTTCGAGAACATAGAGCATTTGACATATGTTATTTAATGCATATGCACTTTGGATGTCTATAACAGATGTATGTAATTGGATGTTAATTGCAACTTCTATTTGATTGGCTTCACATTAATGAAATGTCGTTTATATACCCGCACTTTCACTGCTTCCATGCTTGAGGAAGGCTCTTGTGAGCCGAAACGTCGCAAGTTGTGCCATTTTTATGGGTGAATAAACCACTCATTTCACGTTTACTTTGGAGTGCATTCCGGATTCTTTCGCTTCTAAATATATATATATATATATATATACATATATATACATGTATACGCATTTCAATCTTAAATTTTTTTCTGGTCAAAGTGGATAGAGTCGTATTTTAGTACAACAAGAAAAATATATTCTCAGTGCATTTCCGCAGTTAATTGTGGTGAAAGCGTTTAGTGGCCTATTTCAGTACAAAAATAAATATATATTCGTCGCGCTTTTAGGGGTATTTTAATTTCCATTTCATTGGTTTAGTTCAAGTACAAGTATGTCAGACAGAGAAGTGCTAGGCCATGCACAGAGGAGTGGCAGAGACCTGAATCTTTTTGGCGCAAGCAGAGGTCGCAGCAGAGTAAGAGGTTGTGGCAGCAATAGTCGCAGCGAGAGGCCTGAGCTCCCGGTGCCATTTAGCGGTTGTGTCTTGACCAGCAACCCTGCATTTATTGATTGGTTAACTCGGTCATCCATGTCATCCCAAGTGACATTAGACACCCCCAGCCAACAGTCGGTGGGTTTTTCAGACACAACTCTTAGTTGGCATGGTCCGGGAGCAGGCCCTGTGCCCTCACCTGTCCTCAACCTCCCTCTTGCCTTTTCTGTTCCATCACCATAAGAAGTACTACATGCAGTGGGCTCAGCTTCACTTTTCAGCGAGGATGAGCTACTAGAGGACAGTCAGCAGCTACTGCCCAGCCAAGATGTGGAGGAGACTTCCGCCACTTCCTCCGCTAGGCAGGCAAGTAGTGATGAGGAGAGTGGCACGGGAGCTTGTGTTGCAAGTGGTCAGGCTCCTGACCCAGAGGCCACTGAGGAGGACATCAGTGATGTGCAGACACTACTCGATGATGATGATGAAGCCGATCGCACTTGGGAGCTGGGTGAAGAAGGGACTTCGTCATCATCATGAGAATGGGGTGGCAGCTTGCCTGTCAGGCAGTGGCTGAGTCAGCAAATCGCTAGCGTGGCCAAGAGTCAGCAGTGTGGCAGCAGTGGGAGGTCGGGAGCCAAATGGGCACAGGGTAGACCACCTGCTTTGCAGCAGCCTAACTGTCTGGAAAGGAGTGGTGCATGGGTTCACCAAAGCGGCAGCAGTCAGCCAGGAAGTAGTGTTAGTGGGAAAATCAGGTACTCGGCAGTGTGGCAGTTTTTTGTGAAGCCGCCGGGGGAGGTCAACATGGCCATATTTAGAATATGTGGGCAGAAGGTGAAGCGTGGGCACGCTGCCAATGTTAGCACCATGGCCCTGCGTCAACATATGCAGAGTCACCATAAAGTGGCCTTGGAGAACCTTGGCTCCGATGTAGTGGTCCAGGCTGCCGCAGCTACCGTTACAACACCCAGTGGAATGCACCCAGTTTTAGTCAGTCAAGGCTCCACCACCTCAGCTGAAGGGAGCTGTCTGTCAATCCCATCTTCGGCTGGTCCAGATGCTCCTGCTTCTACTTCCTCATCAGTCATTCTGTCAGCAATCGATCACCGAAGAGATTGCCAAGAGACAACAGTATGCGTGCAGGCATCCAATGGTGCAGGAGCTGAACGTGCTCCTGTCCAAGTTGCTGGTGCTTCAGTCCCTCCATTTCCAAGAGTCCACCTGCACCTTTCAGAGAACTGATGGCTTGTGCCAAGCCAAGGTGGAGAGTCCCAAGCCGTCATTTCTTTGTGAAAAAGGCAGTACCAGCCCTGCACACACATGTAGAACAGAAGGTGGGCCAGTCCTTGAGCATGTCGGTGTCTGCCAAAGCAAGGCAGCGCTGACGTGTGGAGCTGTAACAACGGTCAGGAACAATACATGTACTTTACGGCCCACTGGGTGAATGTGGTTCCTGCACAGCCACACCAGCAACTTGGACCGGTCACGCTGCTTCCACCTCCACGTTGTCACACCGTTGGCCCTGCAACAATGTGCGCCTATGCCTCCCCATCATCTACCATGTCCTCAGCCTCCACTACAGGGAGTCATAGTGTCCAACCAGCATGCCACATGTGCAGGGCTTGGCAGTATCACGCTGTTCTGCACCTGGTTTGCTTTGGCGAACAGAGTCACACAGGGGAGGAGCAACTCTGTGTGATGCATCAAGAAATCGAATCCTGGCTTTCTCCGTGCAACTCAAAATCGGAACCATGCTGACTGACAACGGGAAGAACATGGTGCCGGCTCTGCATCAAGGAAGGCTGAGTCATGTGCCCTGCATGGCAAACGTATTCAATCTGGTTGTCAAGCGGTTCCTTAAGTCTTCCACCCATCTGCAAGACATCCTAAAAATGGGCAGGAAACTTTGCATGCACTTTACTAACTCGTATACCGCAAAACACACCCTCCTTGTGCTGCAGCGGCAGAAAGGCACCCCCCAACATAGGCTGATATGCAACGTTTCCACCTGTTAGAATTCCACCCTCCATATGTTCGACCAACTATACGAACAGAGATGATCCAAGCGGATAGGAGTACTCCACTGTGTAAATGTCAGCTAGTGGCAGCTCATGCGTGACATTTGTCGTTTAGTGTTGAACGAGCACCAAAGTGCTTGTGTGCTCGAGTAGAACACTTTGCGATGGTCAGGTGTTCTGCCGAGCACCCAAGCACAATAGAAGTCAATGGGAGAACCCTAGGCACCCCCTGCTCTGAAGAGGGGAGGGTGTCGGGACTCTAGTTTGGCTTAGGAGTCCCTGCTCTGACTCCATATATAGCTATGTCCATATATGGAGTCAGTGCTTGGGGACACCCCAGAGTATTTAAATCTAATTTAGCCTGTATTTCAGAAAAGTATTAAAAATAAATAAATACAAGACTTCTACTGTACTTCTACTGAGCCCTATACAGTAGAAGTCTCATATTTTTATATTTTTTTGGTGACTGGCTATGCAGCTATATGGTGTAGTGGTTTAAGTTTTGGGCTGTGATGCAGAAGCTAAATCCTGTCACAAAATTTTTCAGAAAAAAAAGGCTAAACTTATTTATTATTTATTATTATTTTTTTCTAGTAATTACACATTTATTTTGTGCCATACATTTTCTACAATTGCTAAAAAATATAAAATATATAAATCTAATTTAACCTCTATTTCTGAAAAACTTTGTGATGGAATTTGAATTCACAGCTTCTGCATCATAGCCCAGAACTTTAACCATGACACTATATAGCTACACAGCCAGTCTAAAAAAAAATGTAATATTTTCGACTTCTACTGTATATGTATCAGTAGATGTACAGTACAGTAGAAGTCTCATTTTTTTATTTATTTGTTTATTTTTTATTTTTTTGTAACTGACTATGCAGCTCTTATAGCTGAGTGGTTAAGTGCCTTGCCTCTAATGCAAAAGGTTGTGAGTTCAAATCCTGGCAGGAACCTTTTTAAAATACAGGCTAAATTAGATTTAAATACACTTGGGTGTCCCCAAGCACTGATTCCATATAGGGACATAGCTACATATATATATGGAGTCAGAGCAGGGACTCCTAAGCCTCAGACTCACACTGAGGGATTCCCTCACTGTACAGTGATATTCTGCATTGAAATAGAGGCTAAATTAGATTTAAATACACTGACTCGAGCACATGTGGTGTTCAGCCGAACTCCGCGATGTGCCGAGCATAGCGATGCTCAAGCCGAACTGGTGTTCGGCAGAGCATGCTCGGTTAACACTACTGCTGTTTGCTCAGGCCCTTTGAGGACGCCACATTATTTTTTAATCTCCAGGACTACAGGATGAATTACGTCATTTCAAATGGTTTTTCTACTCAGCTGACAGGACAGGAGGAGCAGGAGCAGCCAGAGGAGCTACAGGGTGATGAGGAAGATGAGACAGAGGACCCAGACACACTGTGGCAGTATGCAGTGGAGATGGAGGCAGGGAGTCCCTCCGAGTCACTTGCACAGATGGAACAATGCATGCTCACTTGCTTGCGTAGTGACAGCCGAATTGTCACCATTCGGGAGAGGGATGTCTCTCCATCTTGTTGGACCCTCGCTAGAATGGAGGCCTTTTTTACACCCACTGAGAGGGAGGACAAAGTGAACTACTACAGAGACATCGTATGTAGTAATTGTAGTGTTGGGCTCGAATATTCGAATAGCGAATATTATTCACGAATATTGGCACTTCGAGAATTCACGAATATTTAGAATATAGTGATATATATTTGGAATTTCTAATATTCTAGATTTATTTTTCAACAGTAACCTCCCTTCTTGCTTGTGGGCCAATGAGAAGGCTGCAATGTCTTTGTCTGAGCTCAGCAACATCCCTAGCAACCAATAGTAAAGTTGCCTACCCCTTACTATATAAGAACCTCCCCAGCAGCCCTTGTATGCAGTATTTTGCAGATCTGAGAGAGACAGCAGTGTTATTGCTATGCTCTCTGCTTTCCTGTGTCGTTACATTAGATAGTTAGCATATATATATATATATATATATATATATATATATATATATATATATATGTATAATACAGACAGTTAGTGGGAGATAGTCAGTGTAGGTTAGATAGTGATATATTGTAGCTGATAGGTTCCAGTGCAGGGTGTTAGGTAGTGTGATAGATTCTGCTGTCCATACATACATGCTGCATACATAGTGCTGTATGTATGCATGTATATATGTATGCTACATACCTACATATTTCTGTGATGTCACAAGTTCACGACAATACTTAGTGCAGTATGGAGGTGCATATAAATTACCCAGAATAAACTTGGAGCTGTTCTCTGATAGGGAGGTACCCAGCTCAACCTCCAAGGACAACACAATGCTGGTTTAGAAGAGCTCATTTTGATGACAAAATCGTAATAATGATTTGAAACTGTTCTAGAGGCAGGCTATTAAAAGTCAGTGACTAATTTATCATAGGTGTTTTGTCTGGTATTCCACGTTCAAGAAGTGAGTCAGTAGTACAAGGGTTGAGTTTCTTCCACATGTTTAGGTATGCTTGTGTTGAAAGAATATTTTTAACTATTCTTAGTGGTTCTTTCCCTTTAATGTAGTAATATTTCTTGTTAATTTAGTGATCTCTAGGACCTCATTGTTCATTGCAGGTCACATTCCAGAGTGGTTAGCTCAGGATATGTGTACTGTACACCGGAGACCTTTTAGGAGTATAGAGTTATAAAGGAAAGATACATGTAACAGAACTTTAAGCTCCAAGGAAGGTAAGAAGATGTCTGTGACTTTGTCTCTTTGTATTCACCATTGGGTATGGGCCATGTTGGGGCTAGGAGCCGGCCAATGAAGAGCTTGCCCGTTGAATATAGGTTGTTATATTTTTTTTTTTACTTTGTATGTGATCTATCTGTATGTCTTTTATTACTGTTCCGTAAACTTTATTCACTTAGCCTTTATTAGGCCTATTTTATTCTGATATCTTAGAATTGATTGTGAAATAATGTTCCTTTTGTTTTCCTTAGAACCCTGGTAAAAGGCTAGCTGGTAGACTAGGGAGACTGTAGTGTCCTCCAGGTTTCACATGGGTCTCTTAGAAGGGAGTTAAAAGCAGGACTCCTTTAATCAAGGATGCCTTATCTATCCACCTGCTTAATTCTATTGCTTTATAATAGGATTGTTTGTCAGGTTGACTCAACCCTCCTGAAGTTTAATGTGCTGGCCTTCACAAAAAATTGTATATGGTGCTTCAAATTCACAAGAGTTGCAAATTTAGAAGCTGAATTGGAATCATTTGCATAAAATACAATATTTTGAGGACAACATGGGATTTCAGGTGTTTTTTCCTCCCAATCCATGACATGAGATGTAAATTACATGCCTCATCCCTGATCCATGTTTTCTGGCATTATAGCAAAATTAGACACTTCTGGGATTCGATACACAAGACCATGACCTCAATCTTTTCATTTCCTATCCCAAATACTCCAGGCTTTTTTTTTTGCTGTTACTCTCAGATCTACCATAAAGGTTGCTTAATAAGTCCATAGTCCGTCATTTGGTGAGTGCGGCCAGGGCCTGTATACCAGTAAGATGGAATTCACCTATCCCACCATCTGTAGACCTTTGGATACGCAAAGTAGAGGACATCCGGAGAATGGAAGAGCTATTCTAAGAAACACTCACAAAGTGTTTAACACTTCGTGAACTCCGTGGTTTGTGTTTCAAAACACCCCAGAGTATCAGACCTTACTGGCGTGATTCCATTTCACATACTCACTTTATCTCCTTATACCTACACCATACCTCTTGACTCCCCTCCCCAGGTTGTTGGTTGTTTGTATCTCTGTACTCTTAAGTATACAAGCACTGTTTGAAACCACCCAAAAATGACTCAATTTTAGAAACTACACCCCTCAAGGTATTCAAAACTGATTTTATAAACCTTGTTAACCCTTTAGGTCTTCCACAAGACTTCATGGCAAATGGGCATAAAATGTAAGAATTTCAATTTTTTTTGAAAATTTTCCAATATAATCAATTTTTTCCAGGAACAAAGCAAGGGTTAACTGCCAAACAAAACTCAATATGGGTTGCCCTGATTCTGTAGTTTGCAGAAACACCCCATATGTGGTCCTAAACTACTGTTTGGCCAAACGGGAGGACATAGAAGGAGAGAACGCCATATGGTTTTTGCAAGGCAGATTTTGCAGGACAGGTTTTGTTTATACCATGTCCCATTTCAAGCCCCCCGTTGCACCCCTAGAATAGAAATTCTAAAAAAGTGACTCCATCTAAGAAAGTACACCCATGAAGGTATATAAAACTGAGTGTACAAACTTTATTAACCCTTTAGGTGTTCCACAAGAGTTAATGGCAGATGGAGAACCAATTTTGGAATTTCTATTTTTGGGAAAATTTTCCATTTTAACCCATTTTTTCCAGTAATAAAGTAAGGGTTAACTGCCAAACAAAACTCAATATGGATTGCCCTGATTCAGTAGATTGCAGAAACACCCCATATTTGATCCTAAACTACTGTTTGGCCAAACGGGAGAACAAAGAAGGAGGGGAACACCATATGGGTTTTGGAAGGCAGATTTTGCAGGACTGGTTTTGTTTATACCATGTCCAATTTCAAGCCCCCCCGTTGCACCCCTAGAATAGAAATTCCAAAAAAGTGACTCCATCCAAGAAAGTACACCCCTCAAGGTATTCAAAACTAGGTTTACAAACTTTGTTAACCCTTTAGGTGTTCCTCAAGAGTTAATGGCAGATGGAGAAACAATTTAGGAATTTCAATTTTTGGGAAAATTTTCCATTTTAACTTTATTACTGGAAAAAATGTGTTAACAGCCAAACAATACTCAATATGGGTTGCCCTGATTCTGTAGTTTACAGAAACACCCCATATGTGGTCGTAAACTACTATTTGGCTAAACGGCAGGACATAGAAGAAGGGGAACGCCATATGGTTTTTGGAAGGCAGATTTTGCTGGACTGGTTTATTTACACCATGTACCCTTTCATGCCCCCTGCTGCACCCCTAGAGTAGAAACTCTATAAAAGTGACCCCATCTAGGAAACCACGGGATAAGGTGGTTGTTGTTTTGGGACTATTTTAGGGTAAATATGATTTTTTGTTGCTCTGTATTACACTTTTTTAAGGCAAGGTAACACAAAATTTAAATTCTAAAATTGTTTCTACATTCTCTATTTAGTTTTTTGGAGTTTCTAGTCTAGGCTACATCAGGGGGGCTTCTAATAGGACATGGTGTAAATAGTCCAGTAGTCCAGTCCATCAAAATCTGCCTTCCAGAAACCATATGGTGTTCCCTTCGTTCTATGCCCTGCCGTTTGGCTATATAGCCATTTATGACCACATATGGGGTGTTTCTGCAAACTACAGAATCAGGGCAATAAATATTTAGTTTTGTTTGGCTGTTAACCCTTGCTTTATTACTGGAAAAAAAAAGATTCAAATGGATTCAAATTTTTGGGCACCGTTTTTATTTTATATTTTTAACGCTGTTCATCCGAGGGGTTTGGTCAAACGTTATTTTTATAGGGCAGATTCTTACGGACGCAGCGATACCTAATATGTCTACATTTTAAAATGTATTTAGATTTTACACTATATTATCATTTTAGGAACAAAAAAAATATTTTAGTATCTCCATAGCCTGGGAGCTACATTTTTTTTTTTTTTGGGCGACTATATAATGTAGGGGCTCATTTTTTGCGGGATGAGATGGCTGTATTATTGGCACTAATTGGGGGTGCATATGACATTTTAATTGCTCGCTATTACACTTTTTGGGATGTTAGGTGACATGTTTTTTTCTTTTTTTTTAACGCTGTTCATCCGGGGGGGTTGGGTTAAATGTTATTTTTATAGAGAAGATTTTTACGGATGCGGCGATGCCCAATATGTATGGCTCTCAGACTTTGGAGACACTAAGCAGGCATCCTCAAACTGCGGCCCTCCAGATGTTGTAAAACTACAATTCCCACCATGCCCTGCTGATAGCTGTAGGTTGTCTGGGCATGCTAACAGTTATAGTTTTACAACATCTGGAGGGCCGCAGTTTGAGGATGCCTGCACTAAAATGAAAATTTTTGGAAAAAAAATTGTTTCCGTGTCTTCAAAGTCTGAGAGCCATAGTTTTTTATGTTCTCTAGGGGACTGTTGGGGATTATAAAAATGTTGTACTCCATGGAAATGTGATACTCCCCGAAGCAATCTATAACGCAGAGGCCCGGATAATCGGGGCATGTGTCACATTGAGTGGTGGTGTCCTTCCGTATCCCCCTCCTGTGACACGCTTGCACTTTTTTGGGGTTCGTCCCTTCTTTTCAGTAGGGGGGACCACACCTGGAAAATGTTGGCCAGGGATGATCTGGGCGCCTCCAATTCCCGAGGTACTCCGGCCTGCTCTTTCCCGGCCTGAAAAAATCAGGTCCTTGAGGACTGCCTCATAGAATTGGAGGAATGTCCCTGTGCTTCCAGCGCTTCGGGATAGTACAAGAGCGTTGTACAAGGCATCCTGTACCAAGTAGACCAACAATTTTTTGTACCATGCCGGGGTTTTGCTCATGGCATTATATGGCTTGAGGACTTGATCAGAGAGATCAACTCCTCCCATATACCGATTGTCGTCGACGATACAATCAGGCTTGAGGACTGTTGCTGCGGTAACTCGCACATGGACAGGGGTGATGCTGTTACTGTGGATTGTGGACAGTATAAGGACATCCCTCTTGTCCTTATACCTGACCAGCAACAGGTTTCCACTGGTAAAGGCACAGGTCTCCCCCCTGGGGATAGGTACCTGGAGGGGGTAGGTAGGGAGGCCGCGTTGATTTTTCCGCACGGTCCCACAAGCGGACGTGGATCTGGCGGCAAGGGACCTAAACAAGGGAATGCTAGTATAAAAGTTATCCACGTACAAGTGGTGACCCTCATCTAGCAGTGGGTGCATAAGGTCCCACACGAGTTTCCCGCTAACACCCAGAGTGGGGGGACTTTCTGGATGTTCAATACGGGAATCTCGCCCCTCGTACACACGAAATTTGCAAGTGTACCCTGAGGTACTCTCACAAATTTTGTACATTTTCACGATATACCGCGCCTGCTTAGTGGGAATGTGTTGGCGGAAACTGAGTCTCCCCTTGAACGCAACGAGAGACTCATCAACCGCAACCTCCCTTCCAGGTACATAGGCCTGCGCAAATTTGGCCCCAAAGTGATCGATGACCGGCCGTATCTTATACAGACGGTCATGGGCAGGATCACCTCGGGGGGGACATGCTGCATTATCTGAATAATACAGACATTTCCGGATGGCCTCAAACCGGGGGCGCGTAATGGCCATACTGTAGAGTGGGGTCTGGTAGAGGACGTCCCCACTCCAGTATTGCCTGACACAGTTTTTTTTTCACTAGATCCATGTGCAGCACGGGGCCCCAAAACGTCCTCATCTCGGCTGCACTGACCGGTGTCCAGCCACCGGGTCTAGCCAAAAAGGAGTCCGGGTGCTGAGCAACGAACTGTTGGGCGTACAGGTTTTTCTGCTCCACCATCAGATTCACAAATGGGTCACTAGGAGGGGCTGGGGGGCAAGTGGCAGGGGTGGGTATAGGGTCTCACAGCTAAGTGCTGTGGAACCCAACCACCAGAGACAATAAATCAGATAAAGTGTATATATTTTTTTTCCCTAACTAACTTTTCCCTTCTATCTCTGCCTAATCGTGCCTCTCCCTCACTGACCCTAACCTACCTGGAGGGTGATGGGTGCAGGAGAGTGATGGGTGCCGACGGGGGGATCGCAGGAGCTGGTGCTGGATGGTGCTGGACGATGCAGGTGCAGTAGCAGTAAGAGGAGGGGAGAGAGGCGCGCCGGGAGTTTGAATCTCCCGCCTCTCTCCAGCACCAAGAACAGCACTAATAAGCACCACGGCCAGCACCGCCTCCCCCAAATGCTCGGACTCACCGTACTTTTCCGGTTCATCGGGTCACCGGAGACCCTAATGGACCGGAAACGCAGCAAACCGCAGGTCTGAATTGACCTGCGGTTTGCTGCGATCGCTGATGTGGGGGGTCACATGACCCACCCCGGCGTTGTGACAGGATGCCCGCTGAATGATTTCAGCGGACATCCTGTTCTGATTAACTGCCAAGCGCTGCAATCGCGTTTTAAAGTTAGGATGTACCGGTACGTCCTGAGTCCTTAAGGGGTTAAAAGGAAACCTGTCATCAACTTTATGCTGACCTCACTGAGGGCAGCATAAATTAGTGACAGACATGCTGATCTCAGCGGTGTGTCACTCATGAGCCAAAAGTAAGTGGTTGCTGAGAACCAGCATCATAATCATTACAGCCCAGGCCTTGAAAAGAGTCAAATCTACATGAGAAGAGTCATGTTTATTCATCATCTCCTGCACTTCCCATCTACCTGCTGATGATTAGCAGTTCTCTCCTAGAGAGAAAGGGAGAAAACTAGGTAGAAGACTGTCAGTCATCAGCAGGTGGGCAGGAGAGCAGGAAGTCATGAATAACCATGACTCTTCTCAGGTGGCCGGGGCTCTTTTCCAGGCCCAGTCTGCAATGATTGTGATGTTGGTTTTTGGCAACCACTTATTTTTTACTTAGAAATGACAGACCGCTGAAATCAACCCACATGTCTGTACTTTATACTGCCATTAGTATGGGCAGCATAAAGGTGATGACAGGTTCCCTTTAACAACTATGTAACTCTATGTAACTGTGAAAAGGAGTGGGGAGTAAACCCCTAATCAGGAATATGCACAGGAGAGAATAACATGTTAACCAAGTGCAACAAGAGCAACGGCGACACCCTCATTGCAACAAAGGCCTAATTTGCAAATTAAGAAAAGCATCATAACTCGGGAATGGTGCCTCAGATCAACAAAAGAAACCATTCATTTTAATCAGGTGAACCATAGCTATATTTCTATGCAAACAGTCGGATAGGGAGGTCGCTGGTGACAGATTCCCTTTAAAGGAGTTATCCGAGACTAAAAAAATCTCTCCCGCATGACCAGGCCCCTCACACTGAATCAACTTACCTGGCTCCTCGCTCCCTGCACCGTTCCTAGTCCCCGAACTGCCGCTGCTGCTTCTCCCTGTGCACTGATGAAAACATCCGGTGTCGGGGGGGAGCAGCCAATGGCAGGCAGTGATGGCGAGAAGGCTCACTAGTGTCACCCGCAATGCTAGGCAGGCTTGTCCCCTTCACAGCCTGCCATTGGCTGCTCCCCCCGACACCGGATGTTTTTATCCATGCATGGGGGGAAGCAGCAGCGGCAGTGCGGGGACCAGAAATGGTGCAGGGAGCAGGGAGCCAGGTAAGTTGATTCAGTGTGAGGAGCCCGGGAATAACCCCTTTAAGTAGACTCTCCCTTATAACTTCTAGACTTTTCTGACTTGAGGATACACTTCTGGGCAAAGTGCCACTTGCTTCCACAATACAAAGAGCTGAAAGTCCCCACCAATTTGCAGTGGTTTGTCCTCAGTTCCACCAGAAGACCACAATACAATGACATGAAGATACATCCTTATCTGAACTTCTTTCTCTGATACGCCTGTCAATATTAGTGGCCAAAGTAACTAGCCTATTCAGAGAGCCATATGGGGAAAATGGCATCATGTATTCTTCAACCTGATCAGAGAGATCCAAATGATATAAAATATGGAGATTGGTATCATTTCCATCATTAGCAGCAACCTAATGTCTAAAATCTGCTGAATATTCCTCAACTGTCCTGGACCTCTGTTGCATGGAACGAAGATTGTCTGCAACTGATGAGGCAGCATCTGGGTCATCATATAAGCTGAGAGAAAGGCAATTACTTTTCAAACTCAGGACCCCAGAGCTGCAAGGTACCAGAGCTAACCACTGAGACACTGTGCCGCCATACAGACAATTAACAGGAAAACAACAAACTTCAAAGCTAGCAGCAATGAAGGGGCTAGAAGGACTACAGGTCTGCTTACACATTTACAAAGCCCACTCTATACCTGATAACAAGTAGAAAGCATGATCAGAGATTGATCAGATATTAAAGGTAATCAATGGCTGCGAAACCCCTTTAACAATAAGTAACAATAATACATTTTAAAGCCATGTACCGGGGTGGGCTTCCCAGGATACAGCGAAGTCACGAATGAGGAAAGCAACTCCAACACCAGCTTTTGCCAAAACAGAATTTTACTAAAACATGGTAATAAACACAATCACAAATGCTGAAAACATAACATAAATGTACATACACCCAGCCTGAAGAGACCCTTGTGCTGCACAGCACGGCGCCCTCCGATGGATGCAGGAAGAAAATGCAGTAATTTACCTACTGGCGGGCACAACTAAACTGCCACACCTTACCTGTTATTACCTTAAAAAAACCTGAAACAATTTGGGTGCGTGGTACGGGCTAGCCTGCGGTGTAGCACAACAGCTTACAATCTTACAGTACTCTACAGTACTCCCTCTCCCATAACTGGTCCTGAGTATTCCTCCTGAGCAAAATGCCAACCTGGCTTGAGTTTGTGGGAAGTTTATCAGCTCTCCAATGTCACTTTAATTTATGGAGTCCTTGTAGTGTACAGTAGCAATACTTGCGGCCTGACACAAACAGAGACACTAACTAAGTAACTACAGGCCTGGTCTCAGTCTCTAGGCGCTAACACTGTGATGTGGTGCATGCACAATCTTACTGACCCGGGTCTGCTTTGCATCCGCTGGTGACTCTGAACAGAACAAACATCTCTCCAACAAGCATGTGGTACCACAGTGTATGTTGCTTTGTTCCTCTGCTCTTATCAGCGCTCCTGGCCGCAATCTTCCTTTCTCTGGACAGGATCAGGGTCTTGGACATGATCAGCTTCACTCATCTGCATCTCTAGTATCTGAGGGTTGCTCTCACACCTGGATGCCGTCAGACTCTCTGGTCACACAGCTACTCAGTCTCAGCATCTTTAGATTGCTGCCTCCTCTTCTTCTCCATGCTCTGAAAACCACACCTCTTAGGAATATGAAAATATATGCAGTCTGTTAGCTGTGTCTTGGAAACAGTGGCATCTTGTGGCCAAACAGCAGAATGTCAATCCAGATCATTTAACTTCATTCAAACACAATGTTCAGACAATGAAAGCTGTTTCCCCATCTCACACATTGAAAATTGCTGCTTGAAAATATTTAATAATTTTGTGTAGTCATTGGTTACTGAGGCATATACAATGTAGTGTGGGTGTTCTGATGATTCCTTAATGACCACAATCATCCTTCGGAACGATTATAAAGTGTTAATGTTCTATATACGGTACAACTATAGAAATGATCATCTTACAATAAATCATCACGTCAAAATGTTAGTTTACAGAGGCCTGCAGCGACTAACTTGTAACAATACAGATATGCATTAAGGAATCCTCCATGAAAACAGCTTCTTCATGTTTTACTAGATCTAGTGGCGTCGCAAGAGGGGGGCGAGGGGGGCGAGGGGGGGAATCGGACCCCCCTATGTTGTTCTTTGCCCCACCGGGTGCTCCCCCGATGATTCTCCCAGGTGAATACTAATGAGCGCTTCCATTATGGAAGCACTCATTAGTACCGAAGGACCAGGAAGCAGTAAACACTCTGTACTTACCACTTCCTGGTCCTCGGCTGTCGGCTGTGCAGGGCTGCGCACAGCTTGAGGGCGCTCTGTGACCTTATGCTGTGCGCACCAGTTCAGAGCACAGTCGACTGAGGAGAGAGAAAATTGCAGGCGGCGTCCGTCCAGGAGCAGGAGAGGTAAGTGTTTTTTTATTTTATAAAAAATGTGACTGCTGGGGGCATAATGGGGGCTAATTGGAGGCATATGGGGGCTAACTGGAGGCATATGGGGCTATGGGGGCTAATTAGAGGCATATGGGGGCTATGGGAGCTAATTGGAGGCATATGGGGGCTATGGGGGCTAATTGGAGGCATATGGGTGCTAATTGGAGGCATATGGGGCAAATTGGGGGCTAATTGGAGGCATATGGGGGCTAATTGGAGGTATATGGGGGCTAATTGGAGGCATATGGGGGCTAACTGGAGGCATATGGGGCTATGGGGGCTAATTAGAGGCATATGGGGGCTATGGGAGCTAATTGGAGGCATATGGGGGCTATGGGGGCTAATTGGAGGCATATGGGTGCTAATTGGAGGCATATGGGGCAAATTGGGGGCTAATTGGAGGCATATGGGGGCTAATTGGAGGTATATGGGGGCTAATTGGAGGCATATGGGGCTATGGGAGCTAATTGGAGGCATATGGGGCTATGGGGGATAATTGGAGGCATATGGGGGCAAGTTAGAGGCTAATTGGAGGCATATGGGGCTAATTGGGGGCTAATTGGAGGCATATGGGGGCTAATTGGAGGCATATGGGGGCTAGAGAGGCATATGGGGGCTAATGATGCATAATGGGGGCTAATGATAGGTATCATGGGGGCTAATTAGAGAAACAATGGGGGCTAATTAGACTATTAGAGGCATATTGGGGCTAATGAGGCATATGGGGGCTAATGAGGCATATGGGGGCTATTGAGGCATAATGGGGGCTAATTAGAGACATAATGGGGGCTAATTAGGCATATGGGAGCTAATTAGGCTTATGGGGCTAATAAGAAGCATAATGTGAGCTAAAGAGGCATAATGGCTTATAATGGGGGCTAATAAGAGGAATAATAGGGGCTAATGAGGCATAAGGACTTATAATGGGGGCTAATGAGGCATAAGGGCTGATATGGGCGCTAATGAGAGGCATGGGGGCTGATATGGGAGTGATGAGAGGCATAATGAGGGCTAATGAGAGGCATAATGTGTCATCCACAGATTCCCCCATAACAGTGTGTCTTCCACAGATCCACCATAACAGTGCGCCTGCGCACTGATGAGAGACAGAAAGAAGGGGAAAGAATCCGCGGAAGCAAGCAGAGGACGGCACAGCAGATGACTGAATAACTTATTTTGTAAGTAAATTGTTTTATCATAAATGTATCCCTGCATGCCGCAATTCTCTCGTATTTTGTAATCTTATTTATATATACTTATTTTGTTTTTGCCCCCCCATTTTTGACTGTGGTATCTTTGTGCCCCCCTATATATTGTTCCTAGAGTCGCCACTGCCTAGATCTCTAAGCTCTTATGAAGAGGTGTATATTGGAAAGAAGTATTTTCCTAGGTTATTTTACTTTCTTTTCTTCTGCATGGCAGAAAGATTTCTAGCTATGTACACAATAACAGTAGAGATGAGAAAAGTTTTGAAAAATTTGATTCAGCTGCTTTGCTGAAGTTCAACAAGCAATTTGATTAGTTCCAAATTCATTTGTCTCTAGGGTTGAGCGAACCCGAACTGTAAAGTTCGAGGTCGTACCGAACTTTAGGATTTTTTGACCCGGGACCCGAACATTTCAGTAAAAGTTTGGGTTTGAGTTCGGTGTTCGGCGATTTAATGGTGCTGTTTGAAAGGCTGCAGGGCAGCCAATCAACAAGCGTTTAACTCATGTGCCCTTAGAAGCCATCACGGCCATGCCTGCTAATAACATGGCTGTGATTGGCCAGTGCAGTTTGTGACCCAGCCTCTATATAAGCTGGAGTCACTTAGTGCCGCACATCACTCTGCTGTTACTAGTGTAGGGAGAGGATGCTGCTGCTGTGAGGGAGAGAATAGGAGAGAATCTATCTGATATCACATCACAACTTGTTGTTATTAACTCTTCGATCTACAGCAATTTTGTTTTGTGGGTGCAGTGCAACATTTTTGTACCCTGCCCTGAGCCCAGTGACACAGAAAAATACGTTTTATCTGTCTGTTAGTTAGGTGGGGCGTCGGCGGCCATTTTGTGCAAGTTTAGTGCACCAGCACTGCATATGTGCCAGGGACAATTATTTTACCCTGCTCTTTTAGTTCAGTGGGCAACATATACCCATTTTTTAAGTGCACCTGCACTGCATATGTGCCAGGGGAAGGGAAAATAATATAGGGAAGCTGTCTGTGAGTTCAGGAACCCAGGGGGTGACATTAAAAAAACATTTCTGTAAGGTACAATCCAAGTAAATCCATCTGTTAGATTCTGTGGGGACAAATTATAATTTTTTTGCTAAAAAGTACATTTGCGCCCTGCACTGCATTTGTGATACATAGTAACATAGTACATAAGGCCGAAAAAAGACATTTGTCCATCCAGTTCAGCCTGTTATCCTGCAAGTTGATCCAGAGGAAGGCAAAAAAAACCTGTGAGGTAGAAGCCAATTTTCCCCACTTTAAGGGAATTAAAAATTCCTTCCCGACTCTAATCAGGCAATCAGAATAACTCCCTGGATCAACAACCCCTCTCTAGAAGCTATAGCCTGTAATATTATTACGCTACAGAAATACATCCAGGCCCCTCTTGAATTTCTTTATTGTACTCACCATCACCACCTCCTCAGGCAGAGAGTTCCATAGTCTCACTGCTCTTACCGCAAAGAATCCTTTTCTATGTTTGTGTACAAACCTTCTTTCCTCTAGACGCAGAGGATGTCCCCTCGTCACAGTCACAGTCCTGGGGATAAATAGATGATGGGATAGATCTCTGTACTGACCCCTGATATATTTATACATATTAATTAGATCTCCCTTCAGTCGTCTTTTTTCTAAAGTGAATAGCCCTAATTTTGATAATCTTTCGGGGTACTGTAGTCCACCCATTCCAGTTATTACTTTAGTTGCCCTCCTCTGAACCTTCTCCAGCTCTGCTATGTCTGTCTTGTTTACAGGAGGCCAGAACTGTACACAGTACTCCATGTGTGGTCTGACTAGCGATTTGTAAAGTAGTAGGACTATGTTCTTATCACGGGCATCTATGCCCCTTCTGATGCAACCCATTATCTTATTGGCCTTGGCAGCAGCTGCCTGACACTGGTTTTTGCAGCTTGGTTTGCTGTTTATTAAAATTATTAGATCCTTTTCCATGTCAGTGTTACCGAGTGTTTTACCATTTAGTATGTACGGGTGACTTGCATTATTCCTTCCCATGTGCATAACTTTACATTTGTCGGTGTTAAACCTCATCTGCCACTTATCTGCCCAAGCCTCCAATCTATCCAGATCCCTCTGTAGTAGTATACTGTCCTCATCAGTGTAAATTACACAGTTTAGTGTCATCTGTGGAAATTGATACTTTACTATGCAAGCCTTCTACAAGATCATTAATAAATATATTGAAGAGAATAGGGCCCAATACTGACCCCTGAGGTACCCCACTAGTGACAGTGACCCAATCTGAGTGTGTACCCTCTGTTTTCTATCATTGAGCCAGTTACTTACCCACATACAGATGTTTTCTCCCAGTCCGAGCATTCTCATTTTATATACTAGCCTTTTATGTGGTACAGTGTCAAATGCTTTGGAGAAGTCCAGATATACGACATCCATTGATTCGCCGCTGTCAAGTCTAGAACTTACCTCCTCATAGAAACTGATTAAATTAGTTTGGCATGACCGATCCCTCACAAAGCCATGCTGATATGGCGTTATTTGCTTATTTCCGTTGAGATGCTCTAAGATAGCATCTCTCAGAAAACCTTCAAACAGTTTACCCACATCAGATGTTAAACTTACCGGCCTATAGTTTCCAGGCTCTGTTTTTGGACCCTTTTTGAATATTGGCACCACATTTGCCATGCACCAATCCTGTGGGACATTCCCTGTCAGTATAGAGTCTGCAAATATCAGAAATAAGGGTCTGACTATGACATTACTTAATTCCCTTAGGATACGGGGGTGTATGCCATCCGGTCCTGGCGATTTGTCTATTTTAATCTTTTTAAGTCGCTGATGTACTTCTTCCTGGGTCAGACAGGTCACTTTTAATAGGGAATTTATTTCTACATTCTGCATGTCATCTGACAGTTTATTTTCCTCAGTTAATACATTGGAGAAAAAAATATTTAACAGCTTTGCTTTCTCCTCGTCGCTCTCTGCGACTCCCCCCTCATTACTCTTTAAAGGGCCGACACCTTCAGATTTATACTTTTTAACATTTATATAATTGAAGAACATTTTAGGGTTAGTTTTACTCTCTTTGGCAATTAATCTCTTAGTCTCTTGTTTGGCCGCTTTTATTTGTTTTTTACATGTTCTATTTTTTTCCTAGTTTTTCAGTGCTTCCTCGCTACCCTCCTCTTTTAGTGATCTAAATGCTTTCTTTTTGTCATTTATTGCTTTCTTTACAGTTCTATTTATCCACATTGGTTTCTTTTTGTTCCTTAACCTTTTATTACAATACGGTATGTACCTCTCACAATGAGATTTTACAATGTTTTTAAAGATATCCCATTTTGTGGCTGTATTTTTATTTTTGAGGACTTTGTCCCAGTTAGTTAGGCCTATGGCCTCTCTTAGTTGGCTAAATTTAGCTTTAGTTTGGTATTTTTGTTCCTCCCTGTAGAAACGCTCTTTTGAATGATAATTGGAAGGTTATTACTTTATGGTCACTATTTCCCAGGTGTCCCCCAACCTGCACATCTGTTGTTCTGTCAGGCCTATTGGTTAATACTAAGTCCAGTATGGCCGTCCCTCTAGTCGGGTCCTGAACCAGTTGAGAGAGGTAATTGTAATTGTCTTTGGTTATTGCCAAGAACCTGTTTCCCTTATGAGATATACAAGTTTCAGTTTCCCAGTCTATATCTGGGTAGTTGAAGTCCCCCATAATAACCACCTCATTATGATTTGCAGACTTGTCTATCTCGTTTAGTAGTAGATTTTCTGTGGACTCTGTTATTTTAGTGAAAGAAAATCAGTTAAATCCATCTGTTTAATTGTGGGTGAAAAAAATCATATTTTTTTTCCCATAAAGTACATTTGCGGCCTGTACTGCAAATCAGATTTTGTGCAAGACACTACATTTTCAGCCTTTGCTGCATTTGTTACAGTCCAATACAAGCGTTAAATGCTGCTGTTATATTCTGGTTTTAAAAAAAGACCCATTTTGTGCTAGATACTACATTTGGGGCCTTTGCTGCATTCGTGAAAGTCCAGTACAAGCTTTAAATACTGCTGTTATATTCTGGTTTAAAAAAAAAAACACCCATTTTTTCTTAGATACTACATTTGGGGGCTTTGCTGCATTTTTGACAGTCCAATACAAGCGTTAATTAACTGCTGTTATATTCTGGTTTTAAAAAAAACACAAATTTTGTGCTAGATACTACATTTGGGGCTTTTGCAGCATTTCTGACAGTCCAATACAAGTGTTAAATACTGCTGTTATATTATAATTTAAAAAAAACACCCATTTTGAGCTAGATACTACATTTGGGGCTTTTGCTGCTGTTCTGACAGTCCAATACAAGCGTTAAATACTGCTGTTATATTCTGTTTGAAAAAAAAAACACCCAGTTTGTGCTAGATACATTTGCAGCCTTTGCTGCATTTCCGACAGTCCAATACAACCAGTCAATACTGCTGTTACATTGTTGGTTGACAGAAATTTTGTGACCGTGAAGTAATTGTATAAAATTTGCCTGTCACCCTGTTTTGTGACCTCAAGAAATGTTTCCTCTTTATGACACCACCACCGCAACTTAATTGTTGACTATTGGTGGTTACATTGTCGCCTGACATAAACCATCTGTTAGTTTAGTGGGTGAACGCAAAGAATGAAGAGAGCGTCCAATAATGGACCAATGATCGGTGCCAGCTACACGCACAAGTGAAACACCTTCCTCAGGTGCGAGTAGGCGACAGAACCTTCAGCGTTATTTGGTAGGGCCGAATGTGGCTCTACGAATGGTGAGGCCAGAACAAGTACAGGTGATAGTAGATTGGGTGGCTGACAGTGCCTCCAGTTCCTTCACATTGTCTCCCATCCAGTCCCTTGCTGAAAGATTAGAGTTGGCACCTGCAGCCCATGGCCATCAGTCTTTCACCTCACCCCCTTGCAAATCAGCCAAGCAGCCTGAGCCCCAAGTCATGCAGCAGTCTCTTCTGATTTTTGATGACTCTGCTAGCAGGGTTTTCCAGGGC